>NW_010224609.1:0-14002 GCF_000690775.1 Eurypyga helias
TAGGCTGAAGCTGGCAGCTCCCGGGCCGGGAAGCCTGTCCAGCTCCTCGCTGCCTGCACCCGCTCTGCTTTCCACCCCAGCGACAGGGAATTACCCCTCGGTCTGCTGCTCCCTGCCAGACGTGGCTGCGGGCAATGCTGGAAATGGCTGTTGCAGCCTCGGAAGGCATTGGGATGAGGCGGGGGGGCTGGGGGGCAACTTTGTCCCATACTGCACCCGCTGGGGAGGCATTCGGGGCACGGGGCTGCGGTTTGGCCAGCCCTGCCGTTGATCCCATCATCCGGCCGCGCTTGCGTCTGGGTGTGCTCCAAGACGTGTTGTCCGTGGGGCGCTGGTAGCCGGGGGGCTGGTAGCCCGGGCTGAGGGCGGTGAGAGCCGTGGCACATGCAGCACGTGGCCAGGCCAGGTCTAAGCCGTTTCACTCCTGTTTTCAGGAGACGTATGTCGCTTGAGTCACTTGGCAACGGTGAAGGGTGACTTCTCTCTCCTCTTCTGGGTCACACGAGCAGTGCCATGGGCAGATGTTGGCATCGTTCTCACCCAGCTCCCCAGTACTGTTGCCAAAGATGTTTGCTCCTAGTCCACGGCCAGTTATCCCCCCCAAAGATGCCACCGGGGTTTCTGGGTAAATAAAACCCGCCGAGCAATGTTGCTGCCGCTGCTTTCCCACTGGTTAATTCCTGGCCAAATCCCTTGTAAATGAGACAGAGGTCTGCCCCGAGAACGCCTGCCATGACATTCCTTTGGTTACACATAAGCAGCTAAGCATTTTGGAACTGGTTGGGACATTTTCACCAGTTTAAGGGAGAGATCTGGTTGAGATTGTTTTGTTTGGTTTTGCACATGTGAAATGTCTGGATTTTTTTTTTTTCCCTTGTGTGTGGCAGGAGAGTTGCAGTTAGGGAATGTTCATACACTGATCTCGCTGACTTTCCTCAAGCTGTTTTTATTCCTTCCGCTATCCATCTATTGCGTTTTTTCCCTGTTCAGACCAAGACGAGAATAATCTCTTAGATGCTCCAAGCTGAGGGAATGGGCAGGGTTGTTTTTGTGGCTGACTGGGCACAAGGCGCAGACGTTCCGATGTGTGCGTTAACCGTGCCTATGCAATGCCAGGCTGATTCTTCTCTTTTCGCCTTCCCCTAAAGCTTCTGACACAGCCCATGGCTCCCTCCAGACACGGCAAGGAGGAACAGGAATATAAGCAACGTTTCTTTTGAGTGTAACGGTGGCGTTTCTTACCCCTGCTGTGCGCCTCAGGGGTGACTCCAGGCTTGGCCCTGCACCTTGCAAAACCGATTTGGCATTCTTAGGAGAGCTGATGATTTTGGCTAGTTGGAGCTTCTGATAAATGTTGGCACATCTGATTTATTGTCTGACTCGGTTCCCAAGGAGACCACATATGTAGCAGGCTGAGATAAGCGGCTTATAACCTAAAGGTGAATGCCTTAAAATATCAGTGTCCCTCTCTCTGTTTCCATTGATAGGGAGCTCTTGCTTTTTCCCTGCTATCTTTATTTCACCCTGTTATCAGAGAATTAAATACCGTGTTGTGTTGAGGAACCTTTCTTGCTTTAGAGTTGTCTGAAGTTATACATTCGGTTGGATTTTCTGTTATCACTCTTAATGCAAATTTGTGAGTGCGATGCCAGTGTCTCATTCTGCTGCCTGATGGCAGGTCGTGTGCCAAGACCCAGAGCTGGAAGACCCCCAGATCACCACGGAACGTGCACACGCATGAATTTTCCGTACTACCCCCAGCCCTCCTGATCTGTGTGCCTCTACCTCCTGTAGAGACCTGCCTTGGTTAGAAGGAAGCGCAGTTGTCCTGCTCCGGCTGTGGGGCTCGTGTGATGTGTGGGGCACAACCTGTGGCAGTGGGGATTGTCTGATGATGCTTTCCCAGCAGAAACTTTGACAGGATGTCCAGCTGTGTGACCTCGGTGACGGGGAGACTGTCACCCCTGGTGCGCATCAACACCAGGAGAATACTAACAGGGATCTGCGGGTGCTGTTGGGAATGTGCAGAGGCTGAGGAAGGAGGTTTTTGGGGGCAACAGACTGGCAGCAATTTACACCAGCAGGAAAAAAAAAAGCACCAGTTTGTCAAGCACGAAACACTTGTTATTTTTCATGAAACAATTATTGGTTTGTGTTTAAAAAATAGGAAGAGGAAGGAATTGGATTGTCTGTTTTACAAAGGAATTTGGAAGGTAGCGGGGGAGGCAGAAGTGCTCCTGTTTGGCTTGGAAAACATACAAAACCTGTTAGTAGAGCTTTGGAAGCACAGGATAGCTGTCTGGCAAGATGCTGGGGTGTTCAAGCACTGTAGGAATAAAGACAGTTGTCTCCTGAAGCGTTGGCCAAGGCAAAGGAGTGTATGTGAGTTGGAGGGAGCAGCAGTCTGCTCAGGCAGAGCAACAGGCCCATCTTCTGAGTGGCACAGACCTGCTCTCTGGCTCAGATTGGCATGCCCAGACATCGCTTGCTACAAAGCCAACCTCCCCACCTCTCCAGCATGAGAAAGGGTGAGTCTTGTCAACTTCTTATACACCTTTTTCCCCTGAGCACATTCCAACTGGTTCAGCCCCGGGGGTCAATCTGAAAAGGTGTGCACAAACCCTGCGGGCTTGATGGATTCACCCGACTAAACCTGTACTTTGTACTTTCCCTCCCGCTGCTTCGTTACACCCCCTCGGAGGCCACGGCTTGTGAACAGCAGCTTTCCTTGCAGGAGCAGAAGGAACAAGATCGTTCTTGGTCTGTGTCCTGACCAACAGTCCGGTGGTGTGGCAGCCTGCAAAGGGGATGCCGTGCTGGCACGGTGCCTGCCCCACGAAATGCTGCATCGCAGGGGTACCCGGGCTTGGCTTTGTCTGTCCGTGGCCTCACTGACTCCCCTCCAGGATGTAAAGCTCCAGGTCAGGCTGTGATCCCTCCAGGAGGGCGTTCTCCTTCCCCTTTCTAGCAGTGGCCAGAAGATGATGTCAAAACTCGGCAGTTTTTGGCTGAAAGGATGCTTCTCCTTAACCCTTACGAGGCAGAGATTTGACTTATAATCCAAGCTGAAAGTCCTGTGGGGTCATTTGTGAGTTCCAAGCACTGTTCCCTTTTTTGTGACCAAGTCAGCAAAAGGAAAGGGGGGGTTTCCTGATTTTTCCCCGATCATACTGTCAGCGCTGTCTGTGAACGTTCAGCCATGAACGTCGCCGCTGAACTGACCGTTCGCTGAACGGGGATGGTAGAGCTTGGGAAAAAAGTCACTGGGTCTGTGCTGTGGCCTCAAAGCCCGTGTAGGTGTTGGGCTTCTGCTCTTCAAAGCACACGCTTCCCAGTCAAGATACACTTAGTGGGTGTCTCTTATCCCTAGGTCATTTGCAATCCGACATGTTTCAGGGGGTATGTGGGGCCAGCATGAGTCTGTGGAGGAGAGGTGACCAAGACGGAACCGGTTCTTTTTGTAGCAGGGAAATTTTCAGACCATAATTAATGTCTTCTCCATGCATGTGTGTGCATGCACACACCCAAACCCAGCTGGCTTTCATCTCTACAGGGAGGCCAGGGAGAACACAGACACCACAGAATCCAACTTCTTGTTAGGGGCAGAGCATGGGGAGAGCGGCACTGCCTTCCCTTGGGCTTTGGAGAACATCAGGCTTAGATCCACCTGGCATCTCGTGCTGGCCATTATCGTGTGTGATGCGATGGGACTGCTTTAAATCCACCAGCAAGGCACTGGGAGGGGGAAGCAACGCTGCTGCTGGTGTCAGGGCTGGCAACATATACTGCAATTAGTGCCAAAGCCATCAGGGCCCGCGCTTTGGACCCCCTGGCCGGAGCGAGAGGAGGCTCAGGTGATGCAGGAAGAGAAAAAAAAATCAAGGTGCCTGCCACTGTCCAAAAGCTGCTACGTCCTGTGATTTTGGTGGTTGATTTGCAGCAAGCGCGGCTCAATTTGCTGAGCATCTTCCGTCAGCGTGGCAGAAAGGTGAGGAGCAATTCAAGCTTGTGCATCGCCGGCATGTTTGTATCAAAGCAGAGTGGGAATCCAGTTAATAAGGTAAAAGGTTTCTTACAGTGGCCGGTGCCAGGTGCTTTTAAGCAGTTTTTGAATTTTGATTTCCCATAAGGATTGGAATAGAATAACGGACATATTCTGCTGAATATGTAATTCCTGACACTTATGAATGCTGCTTTCTGGTAGCAGGTGAGATGGAAATAAATGTATTTATCAGAATTTAAAATTCTTGGCTGTGAAGAAAGTAATTTGGACTTTGGGTAAAATCTGAAGCAGAGTAAAATTCAATTCCAGCCTGGGGTGCGATGAAAAGCAGAGTGACACTGTGCAGAGCCTTGTGATGGGCCTTTGCACAAGAGCAGATTGCTTCATTTTTTCCAAACATTTTAGGGGCTCATGAACATCTGAGTGGATGCTAGGGTGAATCTGCAGCAGCTTTCACAATCTTCCCTCAAATGTGCCCCTGTGTATTCCATCTGCATTTCCAACCACGTAATTCCCTGATTGCGCTGGCTTCGTTGACCACCCTGTGGGAAAACTATTGAAGCGTTGGTTTTGTGGTGGTCAAAAACCACCTATTTCTATCCCTCTGTGCCCATTGACACAGCGATGAATCAAGAGCATAAGTTCATGGGTCAAAGCAAACAGTTTAAATATTCCATAACTGCAAAGGCCTGGACTCTGTGTCTAGCAGAGTAGCCTACCACGTAGTTTTGCTTGAATAAACGGCCTTTGAGGGTGCGTTCTTAGTCCTGTTTTGGGCACAGACCCTATCTATGCTGTCTTCAAACGTTTTTGGGTCTGTAGCTTCACACTCTTTTTAATTTAGGCCGAAGTCTGCTTGCAGCACAATCAGAACTGGCACTCTTCACATCCAAAGCAGCTTGCTGCACGCTATCTTGTAGCTCTTCCATTGCCAACGTCGCTTGAAAAAGCTTTCTGGGCATGTTCTGTAAGCACAGCAGAAATAATAGACCAGATTCATTCTTGTGGAAGCTTTGCTGGTGTCAGAACTAAATATATACTTATACTTTATTAAATTAAGACAAATAAATTGGTAGTAAAAGAACAGCTACTGGCAAAACCTCCAGAAGGTGCAGACAAAGGGCGTGTGGGCTTTGTATTCCCAATTTTCTCAGTGTCCTTTGGTCCTGAAACCCCTTTGCTTAGCTGGGCAGTCTGTTGCTGGAGCTCGGCATTGGCTTCGAGGGGCAGACAGATGACAGGAAGAGGCAAAATGAGATGAATTGTATTTTTTTAATCCTTAGTAGCTTGCTCTTGTGTAGGATGTGCCCAGTAGACACAGGACCAGGTTCTCTTTGGTGTGATGCTCCCATATAAGTCAGGATAAGGGTCCCAAAACACCTGTATTTCTAGCATCATCTCCTCTGTTAGTGGAAATTTCCTATTCCAAAACAGGCCATATGCTAGAGTGGGATGAACTAATAAGCTCTGCCATAGCCCAGCAGGGAAGAATCCTAGTGCGGCTGCAGTTACGTTGGAGCGAGACTGGGTTATTTTTAATTAGCACTTTCCTCCAGGAAATCAGTGTAGTCAGAGAAATGCAAAAGATCAAGATCTTTTTTATCAGTCTTGCTTTAGAGCTGCCTGCACAAATTTCTCCATACGCTGACATGCAGATGGCAGTGCCTAAGAGTGCTATGGTGCTAATTTCCCCTGTGTGGCATTACCCAGAGACATCAAGCTGTCAGCATTCAGACGACATAAGAAGTGAAGCACCAGAGATTTTTTTGTTTGGCTTCTATTTGCCCAGCTTTGTTCCCTGTTGTTGTTTTTGGTTTTTTTTCCCCTCATTGCTGTCCAAAATGTGAGGCATGCTTTCTAATGAGAAATCAATAGAGTGCAGACTCACTTTGTTAAGCTTGTGTCACGCGTGCAAGATGACAAGAGACATTGCAGACAGCAGAGCAGCTAAAATGTCCCCCTGGCTAATAGCTGCTTGGAAAGGCTGATGTTTTTTCAGAGGAGAGCATAGCCGGTATTTCCTGATGAGGACAGGGAATTTTGGGTGGTGCATCCACAGCTTGGAGTTAATTTCACAGGAGATGTTCAAGGCATTGTCATTCTGTATACTGCATAAATGGAAGAGCACATCTCAGTTCTGTGCATGCTGTATCTGTCCAGGTTTGGAACAGCCTATTTTCTTTGTAGGCTTCTCATGGGTATTTGGCTAGAGGCTGTATGCACTTTGTATGCTGGAGTATGAGATGATGGAGTATGTGTGCTGGAAGAGCTGAATCACAGAATCAGAGACTGGTTTGGGTGGGAAGGGACCTTAAAGCCCACCCAGTCCCACCCCCTGCCATGGGCAGGGACACCTTCCACTAGACCAGGTTGCTCCAAGCCTCATCCAGCCTGGCCTTGGACACTGCCAGGGATGGGGCATCCACAGCTTCTCTGGGCAACCTGTCCCAGTGCTCCCCACCCTCTCCAGGAAAGGTTTCTCTCTAATGTCCCATCTCAATCTCCCTCTTTCAGTTTAACCTGTTACCCTTTGTCCTGTCACTCCCTGCCCTTGGAAAAAGTTCCCTCCCAGCTTCCCTGTAGCCTCCCCAGGCACTGGAAGAGGCTCTAAGGTCTCCCTGGAGCCTTCCCTTCTGTTCCTAGACTTGCAAATGCCTGTTGGAATAGGAAGAAGTGAACTTGGCTGCAGGAACAGGTATGTCTTGGTTCCCTATTGTAATCTTGGAACTAAGGAGCCTCCTCTTCAGGCTTACACTGTTCAGCTGTTCCCTCTGATCTCGGGGAGAGCCCTTGGTGCCGTTCCCTTCCCATCCCTCAGCTGCTTTGTTTACCATGCAAGTTCTCCGAGCCTACAAGTCGCTGTGCTCGTACCGTTTCTTGCACAACAGGCACCGGTAGTTGTTATACTCTACTGACCCGTAGACACTCCCTTAATCCAAATAATCGCACACAAAGGCTGTTTACTTGGGTTGTGCACTGTTCCTTGGGGTATGCTTTCAGAAGCCACACAGACTGCAAACGTAATAAAATATGTAACAATGACCTCTCGCGACGCAGCGATTGGGTGATTTATAATAGATGACCGTTTGACTTGACTTTAAAAAGCATGCCAGCGCTTGCATGCCAAAGGAGAGTAGGGAATAAAACGTGGCTTGGTAATTTCTGTCTCTTATCATCTTCCTCAGACTGAAACCCTGAGAGTCCAGGTTCCGTCCTAGGAGAGCTGACCCATCTGGCTCGAAGCAGATGAACTGCATTCCAGGCTGTGTGAGAAGAGGGTGCCTTTCAAGTCGAACCTCCCTCAATATTCCACGTACGGGTTTGTACCGATAGAGATCACATGCTGACTTGCGTTACAGAATGGTGCCTGCCATAGTCCTTGCAGCATGCTGTCTACTTGGCAGCTGCTTTGCATCCTGGAGTTGGCTGCAGTTCAGCGGTGAACGAATTTTTAACTGTTTGTCATTGTAAAGCAGTTTGGGATGAATGGGGTTACATAAATGTGAGGTTATGATTAGGCATTAATCTGTAGTGGAATAATGAAGAATATTTAAATGTGCTTTCTCTAGTAGGTCTCATTTAATACGGGGTGGAATCAATTTATCACTGTCTTGCTATGGCTTTCTCCTACCCCTCCAGCTAGTATTGTGCATTGCAGATGATGCCTTGCAGGAAAGAAACTGGTTGGCCATCGATGGCAGTGTGATTACACAGGTCCCCGTGATTTAAAAATCAGATCAAAGTTATTTATGCTCAGTGGGCTTTCGGAATTCTACCTTGAACTGTTTTCATTCAAACCAGCCTGTGACCCTGAGCCTACAAGTCTGTATCATGCATCACCCGGCTGCGGAGCTGCTGGAACAGGCCTGGCACGCTGCGTGACCCACGTGGCAGATGCAATACCGCGGGCACTGGGGCTGGCTGCCTGGATTTCAGCGGTGCTGTGGTGCCAGCAGACGCTGGAAGTCTTCTGGAAGCGCTGACTTTCAGTCTGACATTTAAGACCCTTTGCCTGATGTTTGGTCCCTCCTGAACAAAACCAGGTCTGATCAGAGACACTTGAGTTCTTTAATTACTTGCCCTGTGCACCTTAGTAAGGGCCTTAGGACTCGGCTCTTGTTTTTTGGCTTTGAGCTCTGCTTTTGACTTCATTGACTGCACAGCAGAGCTCACATCAAATTTCACTGTGGAATCCTTACCAAGGATGACAACAGCTGCCCAGCTTCTCCCGTATCAGGCTGACCACAGATCTATTGGGAAGTTGGATCCTGCTGATATATTCAGTCTGGAAATTCTGGCTCAATGTTGGGCATTATTATACTGAGTGCCTTGCAACCATCACCTTCCAAACGATCCACAACAGATTCCAGCGTTGTGCTACGTCAGGTGTATCTGCATGTCGAAGAGGACAGAGAAAACAAAAAACCCAGAGACCTGAGCTGTTCTGTCTCAAAAGAAGCTTTGGGTGGGGTGAAGCACTTAGTGTTTCTAGAAATATTGGCCTGGTTTTGTACCAGCTGTTGAGTGTTAGCTCTATCTATCAACCTGGAAAGTGTTTCCCTACGCAGGGTGATCCTTGGAGACCAAACCCAAAACACTGGGGTCCCGTGAATGAGGAGCAGTGGCTTTACCACAGACTGCTTAGTCAGTTCTCTCTAATTTCAGACAGAAGGAATAGCCCTAGATGTGATTAGTTTCTTTGGTAACACTCATGACAGCTGGGGCAAGAGATGTTTGTTTACTTTGTGTACAATACCTACAACTTCTTTCTTGTCAAAAAAAGGACTGAAGTTAATTAAAAGTTGGCTCATTTTTTATTTCAGGCTGATGCCTGGTTGTGATGAACTAGCTCAAACAGGCCAGTGTAATTGAAGTGGTTCATAGTAGAACTTCCAGTTCTGTGTGTACAAACAGATAGGGAGTAAAAACAGAATTACTGACTTGGTGTGGAGAAATTACAGTCCCCTGCTGCTCTGTGGGAGAAGGGCTCTACGGAGTCAGCTCTGCCACTGACGCAGAGCTGCCTCGGACTCGCGAAGGTTACAGATTGCAGGCGTTGGACTTGCAGCACAGCAGAATTATGTTATGGGATTGTTATTTGAACTGTTGTGCTGCTTACACAAAACCAATCAGATGTATTTTTAGCTCATGAATTCCGTTGGAAAAAGGTCTCTGTGCGAGATGTCACCTTGCCAGCTTAATGCTGCAGTCACAACACAATCAGATTCCCGCAGCGTGGAAAACTGGCAAAAAATGGGATGTTGTGTGACACGAGAGTTAACTGACTGAACACCTTGAAGCCCGCGAAACTGCCAGCTTTGTCAACCTGAAAAGGAGGCAAGTTTTGGGGGGGTCTCTAAAACAAAACCATAGTAGCAAGAATCTAATTATTCAACTCGTTTAATACAAGATGCTATTTCATCGTTTTGGTTATCTGACATCATCACACATCCATATTTATTACAGCCCAGAAGACTACGCAGTCCAAAACTACAATGAGCAGACGTAACACAGGAAGTCAAAACAACACACACACATAAATACACACCAATATACATTTAAACAATGCAGAAGAGGTAGTACCGTTAATTAAGGAATATATAACACGCAGGAAAGATACTAGGACAATTCGGATCTGCCTTAATTGCACCAAGTATCACAGGAGGCTATGGAATGATTTTTTCAGCATCAATCCAAGTTTGAAAGTGTACTCTGTTCTCGTATATGATTGTACCTTGATTTTTCTACAGGTGATCCTTCACCTGACTGGCTGAAGGGGACAGTATTTAGTTCATAAGTTAAATACTATGGCTGCAACAACTCGGCTAATGAGCTTTGTATCCATTACTTCTTACAGGATCCAGATTGTCTGCACGCTTCAGGGTGTAAGGTTAAGCACAAACACCAAATATTTAACCTGATCTCGTCTTTTTTTTGTCTCTATGAAGACCCAGTTGGATGATTGTGACTTGTTTTAGAGGGATACCCACGCTACAAGGGAAAAAAAAAAAGACACATAAACCTGAATCGATTTTGTTGTTGACCTTAAGAACAACTCCAGTGTAATCTTGAAGTTCTGTGAGAGGTTAAGTAACTGCAGTGTTTAGGTTTTGTTCAAAAAAAGAACTCGATCTCTACAGAAACATGATCCTAAAAAGTACTGAAAGACAAAGATGGGAAGACTCTGTAAGGTAGCTCCCCAGCCCACACTCAGAAGCATCCTAGCATGCCTCAGCTGCCCAGGAGAGCCAGAGCTCCAATAATTTAAGTCACTTATTCAGCAACTCCGTATACTCAGAACAGAAGCTCTGGGCAATGGTCCGTGTGGCCACAAAACAGCTCTTTCAGAGCTTCAGCAACCACACTGACATCTTCTGAAGATTTTTAAGCTGTGCTTACAGCAACTGAAAGACTTTGTGAATACTGTTTTAGGAAAGAAGAAAAGATACAGTTAAGAAGGATTATCAACTGCCGAGACATAAGCATGCAAAGCAAAACAGACCTAGACCTCAGTACATGCACCTTCCACCTGCATTTCCAGGCCTGTCTCTGGTCAGAAGATACAGACTAGGCAGATTCAAGAGCCTGAGGAAGGCTACTGTGAAAAAGGAAGATGATACCTTCCTTTCTGAGGAGTGTTTTCCAGATTTCTTGGTTTCCTGTATTGTTTAAGCTCTGATGGGCCAGCGGGAAACAGAAAAAAAATCCAAACCAAACAACAGTGCAACGAATCTAGGGAAGATACTGTAGTATATCATAGACAACGTTTATCTGATATACTCCTCCTCAGAGATGCAGGATGTATCTTCATCTGTGCTCTCCTCCAAGTCTGGCAAGTTGCCCCAGAGCAATACGTTCATACCTGGTGGGAAGGGGGGAGAAAAAAAGAAGTATTTTTGGATTGTGACCTTATTAAATTGCACAACTTTCTATTTTCAGACACAATAACTACTCTAATCATTGCAAAACCTGGTAAGTCATAATCATGATAAATATACCTAGACGATTTCCTATTTTTCTTCCAAAGTGATCCTGCAAGCCGTGTTGTTTCCAGCCTAGCTCAAAGAATAAGTCCCTGCCCACAGATGTCTTTATATAGTTCATTCATTAAGCTATTCATAATCCCCTCATGGCTGATTCATTTTTAAATGCATTGATCTGAAACACAGGTGACACTGAGAGGTTTAGACAGTAAGTTACTCCCATCTGCGAGGAGGAGAAGTTATTTGTCAGAACGCTGCACATTCCTGAGGACTCGAGGCAAATTGTGCTAGACACTTGGCATCCAAACAACACCTAGCTGAAGAAACTAGCTAGCACGAGCTGTAACTTCAGCTAGAGCTAATGAGGACTCATTAGGGTCAAAGGGACAACATGACTCGCCCCAGAAGCGCGCCCATTGGGCAGCTGCCCAGTAACACAGCAAAGCTGTATATACGGCGAGAAATAGCGGCGGGTGGCTGTGTTTATACTAGTTACTGCTTCAGAAAATCCTGACTTCTGTCCACAGAGGAGTAGGGTAAGTTCTCCGATGAAGATAAATTTCCACTGAGAAATTCTCACTTACAAAGCAGCGACAACTTACCCCCCTCAATGTAATTTGCTGGATTAGCGATACCGTAACGCTCGCCTTATGCCTCCATATGTTACACTCCCTCCGTATGCTTTAACTATATTGAGATGCCTTATTAGAAGGAGGGCTTCGGAGTCAAGATTTTAGGGAAGAGAAGGAAACATATGTGCTCCTTACCAGAAGAGTCTAGTCTGTTGATGCCAAAGACTGCTTGGCTATGAAACATCCAGAAGTGGCCATTATTACAGGACAGCAGGCAAGGTTTGCAGGGACAAATCACATGATAACCAACAATGTTCCCACTGGAAAGACAAGTGAAATAATGAGCAACTCCAGTGCCGAAGGAAAAGAGAGGTGTTGTTGGCTTTTTCCAGCTCAAACTAATATTGAAGAGCCACAGTACCAGATCATTATGTAATGCTCCTATCTTGATAAAGTTAAGGGAACATACTTAAACAAGCATCTTAAATATTTAGGGAACATCTGTCAGGAGTTACAGAATATCTAAGTTGTAGATCTTTGGCATAGAAAACCATTTAGTAACCTAAATTGTGTAATCCAGATTAGTTTACATACCAACAAATGGTGTTGTATCTCTTTTTTTTTTGGGGGGGGGGGGAGGCCAGTGATTCCATGGGAATAAGTGAAGAAGTTCATCACGTGCATAAAATCCATCTGCACAGAACCACTGTGCGCGGGAGAGTATCAGCAGCAGGAGTAATGAGACAGAGAAGATCAAAGCCTTATCTACGTTCCTGGGTTGAAACCTGGAACAACCATTTTTCTCCTTTCTCAGTCACACGCTCTGGTGAGGTGCTTCTGTTTCTCTACTTCTGTCTAAAATAAAATGCTGTGTTCCTACCACAGCCCCCCACCACTTAAATGTGAGCAAGGCAGAAGTCTTGGTTACGCAGCTGAAAGGAACGTCTCGAATACCTGGGTGCTATTTGAGAGTTGTTGTTTTTACTCTTAAATAACAGGCATTAATGAAGAGGATAAAAGAACTCCAAGAACTTCAGTGACAGCGTGTTCCATCTGCTAGCAACAACCAGATCTGCCAAGAGGATGTTCTATTAATTAGAATATGAGTAACTACTTCTTACTGCGGCCTTATTCACACAATTATCTTGGTGTTGAAGCAGACATTTAATCAGGCAGGTGGCATGCAAGCTTTCCCATATACTCAGACTACTGACAAGGTTGTCACATTTCCACTTGGGACTTGCACAGAAATAGACTGGCAGCCATGCCCAGAAGTAGTGGGCTGAGTTTCTATCAAGCAGCATTAAATTTGAAGTAGAGCACGCAATCTGTTCATCCATCCCTTAACTCTTGCACGGCAGGAGTCTCCAGCGAGAAGGTTAAGCAGTACCGCGGCGTGCTTGGGTGTCACGGCACGGAACGGCATTCTTACCACTTTAAACACGCGATGTTCTTCAGTTTGCACTTGCAGATCTCAGTAAAATAGCAGCTTCCGATGAAATCGACGGTGCTAGGTGGGAAAGAAAGTAAAAACACGGGAGTTTAGATGTGGTTATGATGACAACTATAGTGTTTTGGTAATACAGGTCTGAAGTCACAACAAAGCGGTGTTACCATTACAAACTTGTGTGTTTGTTTTAAACTTTCCCAAGCCCACACAGCTCACTTCTCCTGTCAGCTACCAGCCATACTCATACGGAAACAGAGACCCATGTGACATGACATGAATGTACCATAAGTCCTCTCAAGTTAGACCAGAAAGCACTGCTTCTCTTCGTACTTACTGACGTTTGCACGCTCGGGCCCCACTGCTGGCTGCCTGGCACCGTCAGTCAGAAATCTGATTACAGATGTCGCCCTAGTTTCTGGCAAATCTCAGCTAAGGCTACAGAAGAATAGCTTGAAGGCTGGGACATTTAAAACCAAACCTTTGATTTCTTATCTCCTTTTTAACCCCTACTTTCTTATTAACATGTTATTTTGCAACCTTATTTCCTTAGTATTCAAATACTGTTATGGGAAAGCCGCACGCAACTGACTCGAAGGAGAGTCGTTCTGGAACCAGTGCAAGATCAGGTTTGTTCTGTTTACAGATACTTGTTTTAAATTCTAATCTTTGCTTACGGAAGGAGCTGGAGGAACTCCCCGTGGCTTCCCGAGCCTACGTCTTCCCCATGAATAGATTAAATCAGACTTTTGATTCGCCAGACAAGGGGCAGCCTTGCTCTCCCCGTGGCGTCCCCAGGGCTGAAGGAGAACAGGGTGGAACTGGAAATGGAGGAACGGGTTGACTCCTGTGTTTGGGGCTGTTTTCCTGGTGACAGCAGGTTTTGAGAGTGGTGGTTTGGGACCCGGCAGGTGGGCACATCACTGAAGGGCTGACAGGCCACAACCCCCGGGCCGGCCGTGCGGAACCTCGGGGCTGTCGCTGTGCCCGGCGGGGG
>NW_010224610.1:0-5338 GCF_000690775.1 Eurypyga helias
CCAAATAATTCTGTGATTCTATGACATATGTGTCTAATACTGCACAATAACAAAAGTGAAAATTAAAATTCAAATAATTAATTTTATCTTGTTATTTTCTTGTAAGCCCCAGGCTGTCATCTTTCCAGCAGCTCGAGCCACACAGTTACATCTGACACATGCAAAATACTAATTTCTGTTGTCATTCCAGATCACCACCATTTACCTTTGATTTTTACACTACTGACTATCCACATGAGCTTGTCATCTCAGCGACAGCCAAGAATGGGGGGTGTCTGCACTAATCCAAAGATACAGTAGTGCCCAGCAATGCCCTATAAACCTATCACTTCTATTAAGTACATGAACATGCAACAGTTCAGACACTACTCTTGATTCTGCATTCCCAATCTACCAGCCCCTTTTCTGTCAGTCTCCTGATGATATGAGTACAAACGTGTGTGATGTTCGAGGATATTATAATTCCTCCAGTGTGAACACTTTAAAAAACAGGAAAAACAACTCTTTCTGCTTGGAGAATTTTAACATTCAAAGAAAAAAATAATCTGTGACACAGGAGGTTTTGTGAGGCCAAAGCTCTGCCTTGTTTGAATAGGCAATAACATCAGCAAAAACAATCGGGGCAAACATTTTGCTGTACAGCACAGCTGGCTGCAGCTGCAGCACCAAAGCCTGCTGCATACCCCACACAGAGCCAGGGCAGCGGGGACGGAGGGAGGGCAAAACATCAGGGGCCACAATCCCCCTGATAAATCACTTCCAATTACATTGTTTGAAATAACTCTTTAAGCAAAGAAAAAGCTTGGATTTGCCTGTCAGCCATAGGTGACAGGCAGAGCCCAAATCCAGCAGCATTTTCTTATTTTTGTAAACCACTTCCATGTAAACTGTAACTTCAGACACCCCGCAGTACAGATAAGGACAGTAACACGCTGCTCTAAGCCACGTACCTCCCGTCTGCGTACCTCTCGCAGACAAGCCTCTGCTTTCATTTGCTACGCAATCCCACTCAATGCCTCACACAGCTGCAAATAAATAACACATTTTAGGGAAATAGCTCCATGATAAAGGTAAGGGACTGCTGTGCTCCTACAGGCCGCAGAGCTCCTTCCTCTGTTGCCAACTTCCTTTTCAACTTCATCTCTCACATCCTGGTCTCAAATCCCACAGACAGCATCCTTACTGTAAAGGGCCATGTATCACACCCCAACTGCACTGCTGGGGGTCGCAGTGGGTGGGAGCAGAGTTTTGTCACCAACCTCTGTTCCTCATCTACTTTGGGAGCAGAAACAGGTTCATTGGCTTAGGGGAAATACCAGAGTTTGAACTGCAGGAGAAAGTATTTTAGACAAAAACAATAACTTCACCTACAATACAGCACCCTGGAGAACCACTGCCTGGGGCAGGCTCACCTGCCTGCTGCCCCACGGCAACAAGTCATTAACACCCTGCTGAAGTCCCCACTGAGAGCAGTGGGGACAATGTCACAGGTGGGCACAGACGACCCCACTTGGGCTTGCGACAGTTTCACTTCAGTCAACCTCAGAACCTGAAATCCTCTCTGATGAAAAGAAAAATTGCAGTTTTCATGCAATTTTGATCTATAATACACCGCCATGCCTCTGTTTGGTGGATATAAGAAAATCGAGAAGGTCCCCAAGCCACTACCCAAGGTTCCTCAAGCCACTACTACGCAAGCAGTTAAGTTCTGCTGGGTATCATGCCACATCAACCTCGAGAAGTACATGGACAGCAATTACAGGCTTAGATAGAAAGCTGTACCTTACTTTTGTGCAAAAGGTAGGCATTAAACAAGATACAACTTTGCAACTGCTTTGACGGAATCCATTTTTCCAGTATTTGCGCACTGACCTCTAGGAAAGAACTGCTGCATCTAATACTGTTTTTTTTTTTTCACTGTCCTTCATCCTCCTGGGAGCAGAAGAGAGACACATACTCTTAATATATTGCCTTGTGCTCCTACTCCAGAAGATGCTCGCAAGACTGCAGCTTCTCCTGCAGCATGAGCTTGAGCTCCCAACCACCGTTACCCACCCAACCCTACTGCAGTGCATCCCCCTGGCATACGGAGGGGAGATGATCTTGGGGTCTGAGGACAGACAGCTCCATCTGAAGCAAACACTTGAGAAAGTTTGAGTAAAACCAGTCCAACCACTTTTTAAAGTTATTTTCGCTCACCCCAGATAAAATGCAACGTTGCAATTCAAACTGCTTACAGAATTAAAAGGTGGCTCAACTGGAGAAAAAAAAAAAACCACCCACCCACACAAAAAAAAAAAACACCCCACCCAAACCATGAATTGCATTTGGTTTGTTTCACAGAACTCGCTAAGAAAAGGATGATTGCTGATATCTTTAAACAATTGGCCTGATTACACTTCAAGTTTGAAACAGCTTTTGCATGGCATTTCACTGTGCTTTAACATCAAGCCACCTGCGACATTAGCACACAGGGAAGCCTTTGCCAGGTCCTTCCTCAGTTAAATTATACTATTTATGTTTCACAGTTCTTACAGATTTGCGTCTTTTTTTTTTTTTTTAACCTTTCATTTCCTTTTTTTTTTTTTTTTTAAATGCAGAGAGTGTTAAAGATTAAAATGCATTTGGGAAAGAGGTGCTGAAAGTTGGGCATAAACCCAGGGAAACTTCGCAACGGTAAAGGAAATTAAAAATATCTAATCACAAGTATGTAAGTAAAGCCTACTGCAGCACATACTGATGGGCCCTGATGCATAATAATAACAATAATTACTGATTTTCTTGTAATTACATCCAATCTGCATTTGTATACCCAGAATCACTTTCACAAAAGAAACAGGATAAACTGGAAAAATATTTTAAAACTTTCAGATGCACAACTCCAAAAAGCCATTTATGAAATACAAACCCTACCTGGCAAAAGAATCTTAGACCAAGATTAACTCCACCTCATTTCACATGCATCATATTTTCAGCAATATTTTTTGTGTTCACTGTATTTTAACACAGCATATTTACTTCTAAATAAACACTAACTAGTCATGCAAATGTGTTAGCTAATGTACCATCAGATGCCACAAGTTTTTATCTGTTTCATTTCTCAACCTTAATTTAGCACTAACATACAGTATTTGCATTTAATAAATATACTGTTTTAATGCACTAGCCAAGTATGTACTGTACACAACGTGAAAGCATATCCCGGGAATTACTTGAAGCCAACGTTAACATCTGGGCAAAAATTTATTCTCCTTTAAAATTTCATTTGGAAATTTTCATGAGAAGATGTTCCTTTCCCTAACACCGAATACTCCACTGGCTCCTTCCCTTCCCAAAAAGCACCAAAACCAGTCCAGCGTCACTGGGAGGGGCTGATTATTGATTCAGTTGGAAGGTACTTCTCTGGAGAAAACATCTTCATCAGCGTTAGCTTCAGTGCCTGCTCAGTGAAAGGTTTTTGATGTATGCAGCAATACATCTGATGCATAACAGTAAGTTAAAACAAGTTGGAAATTCATGTATCATCAAAAAAAACCACAACCCACCACTCAGATACGCCAGCATTAAATACAGAAAGGTACCAAAAAAGATCAAGTCATGAAGCCAAGAAAGCATCTAATACCTGGCTGGTGCTTACAGAGCCAAAGGCTGTGATTTGTTACTGGTTTAATTGCAACAGCAAAGCTGTAGGTCACATTATCCCGCTACCAGAAACGGTTGGCCAGGTTCTCAGGGTGCACGTGATGTGTGAGCCTGGGGGTCTTTCCTGAAATGGCACGTTTGGAGGAACGGTCTTACAAGGGGAAACCCAAACTGTATTTTTTAGAGACTTCAATTCAGAACAAGAATGCAAAACAGAATCTCATTTTATACCGTTAAAACCATCTTTTAGCAGGGATGCTGACAAGGCTTGACGCCTCATCATGCTGCCAGCCGGCTACAGACAGGAGGCACAGCCAAAAGTGCTCCCGAATTACCTCCTCCCTAGGTAAGCTGATCTGTACAGGCTTCTGGCACAGCATCAAGATGTCAAGAAGCTTTTTCTACCAAAAATTTTAGGAACAAAATCACAGAAACTCAAAACGCTCCTTTAAACCTCGCTGCGAAAGCGCATAAAACCCCATTCATCACCACTCACTTCAAAAGCAGTGATGCTGAACTACACAAAGTCTCCAGCTATATTTTAAAAAGCCTAAAGTAACTTGATTGAGTAGCTGCACAAGCTTTATACTATTTATCCAGCTGTAGGGCAACTGGGAAAGTTGATGTTTTTTTAAAATACATGATTTCGTTGGTAACAGCGTTAATTGTTTGACAGAATAACATGAAGCAGGAGTGGATAAACTCATTGCAGATCTCTGAATTTGCAACCTCACCCTTTATCCACAGCTTTCTCTTTGATTCTGGCCATCACACTCATCCAAAAAATAAACCATAGATCTTGACAGCTAACTCGGTCAATAGTTACTCTGGCAAGTACAGTTACTCTTGCAGCAAGAATAAAGGCTGATACTAGCTTTCACGGTCCAGAAACTGTATTAATACCAACACATCATTAAACAGCAATTATTGATTTGCCTGTTACATTTTAGCTGGAGCCTAAATAAGTTCATACAGAGCACAGCTGACTGGGAAATGGGGCTGGATTTTGTGTTATGTTTTGCTCGGTTTAAAAAAAAAATCTTAAATATTTGGTAACTCACAATTCAAAGCTACAAAACTTTCAGCTTTCACTGTATAAACCAGTGGATTTTTCATAACAGAAAACAGAAACAACGATGAGGTTTAAAAATTAACACTCTAGAAGGCAGAGTTGCATAAAACCAAGCAAGTATGATTTCCAGCACCCACATGTGAGTTACAACTGCTCTCTCAGCTTCCCACCCCTGTAAAAAGCTTATGGGTCCACCTCCAAATATCTCATGATCTACAGTTGGGACCATTACAAAAGCAGCTCCCCAAGTATGCCACACCACCTTCATTGCAGCACTTGACATCCGTCTGAGACTTTATACTTCTAAAAAGTTTCACTTTCAGAAAGTTTCACTTATTTTGGAAGGGCACACAAAATGCACAGGCCCGTAAAGAGCATTCATGAACGCTGGGAAAGATTAACTTACCAGACATACGCGTGGTGCCCAAACTACTCAACCCATTTTTCAGATTTATATATGGAGCCTTTTGCATCTGAAGCTTCTTCTCAATTGCACACACTGGAAAGAAAACTTGTGCAGATAGGAGATTTTTATTCTCGTAAGATTCAACCTGAAGTTGCTCTTACACAGCTGGAATTTGCAAATGCACATACAAGTTTCCTGAATGGTTTATATATATATTA
>NW_010224611.1:0-1258 GCF_000690775.1 Eurypyga helias
CTCACCCAACGGGGCCCTCCCCATCCCAACAGCACTCGTCCAGGGCCGGCCCCAGCCCAGCCCCAGGCGCAGGGACGGGAGCACCCGGTCAAGCACCACCCCAACACCCACTGAGGTGGAAAGGCCACCCAAGGCCTCCTGCACCCCCCCTGCCCCTCTGCCCCAGCCCGGGGTGCCACAGGGCGCCGGTTTCCGGTCAGAACGCCCCGATAAAAAGCAAAAGAGGAGGGATATGGAGACATCTCCTGTGGCACTGCCCCCCCTCCCCGAAGCAGGGGTTACGGAGGGATTCCGACCCCTAAACCGACCGACACGCGCTACCGGAACCAGCTGAGAATTCCAGCTACTCCGAAACTGCAGCAGGCGCCGGGAGAGAGCGAAGGAAGAGCAGCAGCAAGGAGTCCTGTCAGAAAAGGGAAACGCTGCCGGAGCACGGCGTGAGACGGGAACGTGGTGGAACCCAAATGCACCCAGATCAGGAACCCAAATCCACCGGATCGCAAAGCAACGGAACAAGCGCGGAGCACCGACCGCAGCGGCGAGGCCCGATCCGTGCCGGATCCGGCCCCATCCACAGCCGGCACATTGGGGTGACAAACCCAGCACCCACCGAAGGAACTTCCGTGTCGGTAAAAGTTACTTATGGAGCCTCAAAAATCAAACTACAGACCCACACTTGGGGTTTCATCACGGGGGCGCTCTGGAGGTCCAAATTCCTACGTACTTTTGCCTGGTAAAACAGCTTAAAAAGGGGTCAACCGCCTCCCACCGGATTCTGCGAGGTTGGAGAACCCACGAGGGTCCGGATTCCGACATTCCGAGGGGGTTTCAGGGCCTGCAGCGGGAAGCGGAGGTCCCCAGGGACTCCGGTCTCCGTGCAGTGACAACGCAGAGGGTCTCATCCCGGCACTGGGGTGACACCGGCAGGGTAGCGGGGAGCTTCAGGAGCTGTCAAACACCCTCGTGCAAATTCCCAACTAACCCCATGTGGGAGAGGGGAGGGAAAAGCCCCTCGTAGGCGCCGACAGCCCCATGGCACCTGGAGAAAGGCTCCGGGTGGATAACGTCCTGTTTTAACCCGCGTTCAAGGGATGATCCGTGGGTGCCGCTTCCGAGTGGCAGAGCTGAGCTGCGGCCTGAAAAACCAAATTCCCCTGGATTTTGAGCCAGATCTTCCCGAAGAAGATCCAAAGGCAACAAGGGGGTGTTGGGAAGCGCCGGCTAACGGGCTGTCTCTGCCGGCCAGGCGACGGCATCC
>NW_010224611.1:1295-2601 GCF_000690775.1 Eurypyga helias
GGCTCTCCGTCGCGCTTTTGAGCTACAAAATCCTTCTCGGCGTGGTGCTTCCCCTCTGGCTCCGCCGGGGAACGTGGGCGGCTAACCAACTGTGCCCAGCATCCCTCCGGCCTTTCCCTGCCCGGGTGCCAGGACGTAAAACCTCTCCTTGGCTCCCAGGAGCCGGGAAAAGCCGACACCAGGAGGTCAGGAGGAATCGCTGTGGCAGGCGCAGGGAGAGTAGAAATACCCGATGCTCATCCTTTCCCCGCCGATATCCTGCCGGGATGCGGCTGGGTTGGTAACCCCGGCGGGCCCCCGGCGTGACCCACGGGTATCCCTGGATCATCCCAACTCCAGGCTGCTCCCCTGCAACATCCTCTTCTCCGGCGGTGGCAAACCGGGCTCTCCCAAACGCGTTAGGAAAGGGACGTTTCTGATCCTTGCTTGCCAAGACCGAAGCGGGTAACCGCGACCGTCTGCCTTCGAGCGCTGCCCCCAGGGATCCTCACTCCACGCTCCCCGGGCTGGAAAACCTGGCTGAGAGATTTCCCGCAGTCTCCTGGGGTCGGAGACCAGGAGCGCTGAAAAACGGAGCTCAAATTGAGGCTAAAACCCGACATCCGGCCTCCCTGCGGCGCTGCCTCCCGTCAGAAATCCCCGGAGCCCGGGAGAAAAGACACTGTGAAGGGCATCCACGTTGTCCCCGCGCAGGGGAAGGGAAGCAGGAGGCCAACGTGAGCTTTTCAATAACCTGGAACCCAAGAAAGGAATCAAAAGACGGCGGAAAGTAGGTCAGGCTGCGAGCAGACGCGGAACGAGCACGCGGGGGGGAACGTCAGGAAGGCTGACACAAAAGGAGAGCGTGACCCGGGAACCGAGGAGGGTCCCGAGGGCACATTAACCCCGGCGGGGAGGGAGGTGGTGGGACCTCCAGCCCTCTCCAAACTCAACGGGACGCGGCCCCGAGTAACCTGACCTGGCTTTGAAGTCGGCTTTGCTGGCAGCCGGGGGTCAGGTCCGGACCTCCGGAAGGTTTTGCTAACCTCCCTTCATCTAGGATTAACGGAGCCGCCCCGGGACGCGCTCCTCGAGGGAAAGGAGGACGAAAGGCCACGTCCACAAAGCATCTCGATTCCTCGGCGGAGAGCGACCACACTCAACCAGGGGAAGCAAAGGTCAGGATGGAAACCGGAGCCGCCGCTGAGCTGCGCCGTGGTCTCTGCTCTTGAGTCGGGGTCGAGGAAGAAACGAGACTCCAAAAAACCCGTAAAATCTACAATAAACATCCTCTTCCAGCCCTGGTTGTGCTGGTGGAAGAGCCTTC
>NW_010224612.1:0-13106 GCF_000690775.1 Eurypyga helias
CTCGGGGCCGGGCCGGGGGTGCCGCCGGCGGGGGCAGCCCCAAACGCCGTGCCCCCTGTCCGCATGTGCTGGAGCAGGCGAGTCGGTCAAACTTCGGGGGACCGCCCGCCGCCACCCAGCCCTCCGTGTCGTGCTCAAAAGGCGCTTCGTCGTATTCCCGGGGCGGCGGAAGGTTTGCGAGGTCACGGGAAAATTAAGACTTCTGGGATTTTTTGCCCTCCCCCAGGATTTATTCTGTGTGTGCGGACGGTTATAAAATTTAACCTAAAATTCTGCAGCCATTGTCCACATTGTCCAGCTGTCTCCAAATTCTAACGGTCGTTTGCGCTCATGATGCTTTTATACGTAGGGCTGTTTTCAATATGTTCCCTCTCCTTACTTGCAGATCAACAGGAGCTGACCAAGGAGAGCGAGACATTTGCCGGACTCATAATTCTTTCCCCAAACGATGTGATTTCCAGCGCGCACGAGACACTCATGAAAACGTAGTAACACAAACCCCAAAATACGCAATCCGAGCAACTCTCGCTCCAAATGGAAAGCTGCACCTGACCTACATTCTTGAACCATCTTTCAGAACGGTTTGAAGGCTTTTTTATAACTATCTTAAGACAAATGATACGCTGGCATGAGAAAAGGTGATAGGCACGCACTACGCTCAACCATGAAAGCGCTGGGGAGGTCAAATTCTCCGCCATCACTATAGCAAACTGGGATATTAGCAAAAGTTTTCAGTATACTAAACCACGCTGTTTTAAATTACTATATTTATGAGCTCCATTATAACGTAAGCACGTTTTGAAATTTCGAAATGGATAAATAGGAGGTCCAAAAACAATGGGAGGGAAACCCACAGCGCATCAAGGAAGGTGCTGTCATGAGTAGGTAGGCTTTTTTTGAATCCACTGTGGAAACACTGAAGAACAGAAACTTCATGCTTTAATGTTGAATTACGTGCAAAGATTATTGATAAACATATGAACAGGGAGATTCCAGTGTCTATTAATTTTAGTTCTGTCTGAAAAGTCAGAAATACTCTGATTTCCATTATGGAGTTAGTTTTGAAGAGTCTCAGTGCTCACCAAGTATATCTTGCTAATAATTATGTTACAATTGTATTTTTCTCTTTCTTTTTTTTTTTTCCTTTTTGGTACTCTGCAAGTGCAAAAATGTTATATGGCTAGTAGAAAAACATAGAGCGGGGAAGAAAATGGTGAGTAATTCTAGAGGGGGGAATCAGGTGCATACCCAAGGGTCATTAGAGTCTGTAACAACAACAAATTGCAATTCTATGCAAACTGCTAGAAAGGGGTATATCATCTTTGTAGGAGAGAGAGTAACAGAACTGTAAGATGAATTCATGCCAAATCATTCATCAGCTTTTGCCAAGAGAATACTACATCTTTGTTAGTGAGCCTTTTTGACATTTTCTCCTGGATTTTCTTCTTTTCTGTATTCAAACGCACACTAATTATACACATTAAACCACATAAGTTGATTTTTTGAAGTCTTTCATATGCAAATATAAATATAGATGTCTAGTTATGTGTATTTATTTACATGTGTACTCTAAAATAAAATATAAAATCAATTACACATTTATAATGTAAGACATTTACATTCAAGCAAATATACATACATATACATATATATATATCTCGAAAATCGGCTAAGAGGTACTGATGGCGCCTCGGCTGTGGATCGCGGTAGTTCCTGACATGCTCCGCAACTCCTTCTGATCAGGAAGATAACCCGCAAAGTTTAGTGCAGATTTACTTTGAAATCTTTTCCCTGGGAAAGAAGGCTTTAAAAGGATGAGGCTTTAAACTGAAGAGTTTATACTACTAACTCCTTTTCCACCCATTCGTTTCAGCAACTCGGCTACAAGATTGGAACTAAGAGGCTATAAAATAGAGGCCCTCAGCACAATGAAATCAGTCTGCTATAAAAGGCAACACATGCCAGTTTTTCCTCCCCAATGGCAGATGCCACACCCTAAAGCAGACAGAAGGCACTGCAGTCTGTGCAAGGGAAGCACAACACAAAGCAACGACGATGGTTCAATTTTTTAGATCGCAAAATAATGTTGAAATTCCTTTTGCCATCTTTGCTCAGATGATGAGTGGTAGTGTTTGTTAAATCCAAATGCTCCTTTCCAAAAGCTCTCTTTGTATGCATGAGTTATGAATTTATTATAATATAATCTAAAAAAGCTCTAATTGCCATGCATATTATCCGCTGCAAAATGATTGCACCGATATTTGATATCGCGCGTGCGCAGTTTCAACTTCAGTTCCGTTTTCATGGTTTCTTCGGTTTCATTATTTTCTATAACCCAATGTTGTCCAAGCACGGTTTCTTTCTCTTGATTTTTTTTTTTTCTGATAAATCATAAGCTCTGGTGCCGTGGGATCTCTTTCCAGGATAAACAACATCATTTTCTAAACTTACTGTTGGTAATTTGTTTGTTCCATTGGCTACGACATCTGTACAGACCCCCTAGGCCTCCTGTCTCTAGCTTGACCCTGTGGAAGTGAGGCACCTTTGCCAGCCGTTCACTCAGAGCAGTGGCTTTTAAATCACACACAGAGTAGCATGAAAGAGAGATGGAAGAAAACAAACCAATATTGTAATAGTTCCGAGGTGCTATTTTAGAGGCATTGGGAGAAACAGCATTGTCTCTGGGTTTTTTGGTGCAGTAAAAGTCCAGTCAGAGAGGTTCAAGAGCCTGTTGCATCTGACCTGGGTACCCACAGGAGTCTGAAAAAACCCTGTGTAGGAAAACCCCCTTCTTGTTGTGTTCTCGGTGTGCTTTATGTTTAAATCTACTGTGCAGTTCGATGAAAAGTTGTCAGATTCACTGTAATTCTCAATTTCCTTTTTTTAGATTGGCGTTAGATTTAATGAAGAAAAAAGAGAGAAGTATGTGGGCTTTTATTAAATTATCACTTCTTTTACTAGTTAAACATCCAATCAAAATCATTCTGAAGTCAGTGCAAATCTTTTAATTGATTTCAGTAAGGCATAAATCAGATCACAGAAAAGTAAGCGGCCAGCTCAGAGCTTTAGCTTCATGCTTTAGCTTGGTATTTGGAGCTATAGTAATGGGATTTTGCTTTTAAGAGAACCCTTATGTTGTCAACATATAAATGTAATAGTTTTCTTTATTACGCAGTGTTTACATTTCAGTCACAAATGTAATATGTAAATTATTGCAGCAGATACCCAGCTGATAAGCCAGATTCTGTTAGGTGTAAAGCCTGTAGGTAAGTGTAACAAATTTATTTTAGCTGGTCATAATGAACTTCAAAAGAAACACAGTTTATGCCAACAGATTGTGGCCTAAAACATGTAGAGAGTGACACATTCTACTATTTAATTAAAATCCATTCTTTAGCAGCTGCTAATCCTGGGCAATTTAATCAATTTCTTCTGGCAAAGTGTAAACAAAAGGACTTCAAAACATCACCATCTCCATCTCAAGAATGTCATACACGATTTTATTATGGAAATGCAACATTAGCAATTTTTTTCCTTGCTGGGTTTAGACCACTTGAATAGAATGTTTAAATACCTCAATTTTACAAATGCGAGTCATCCATTGAAGTCAATAAGATCATTCGCTTCCTTAACGTTAAGCCCTGATTAAGTGCTTCTGTGGACTGAGGCCTCTAGGAAAAACAGCTCTTGAGTCTGCACTTTGGTGAGATAGCAGCCCAAACAATTTTCTAAATCAAAACAAAATCTTCCACTTGGCAGTAATAGTAGGGGTTGTTGATTTCTGGGCTTACCCACCGGTGAAATCCGAGCCTTTAAACTGCATTACATTAATATTTCTGGATTCTGTGTCATTGTTTGAGAGCATCATTGCATTTTGGAGAAATTTAGGCGCCTTCCTTTGAATTCGTAACTTATGGTCCAGTTCATTTATAAATTAGAAAACTTAAACGAGATTCCGTACAACAGTAATCATAGAGTTCTCTGCCAATAGTTCCTTTCCCGTTTTCCTGCCTTTTACAAATCTTTTCTTTGCTGATGTGGAAGAGGCACATGGGAAACCAAAAGAAATATTTGCTGTTAGCTGCACGTTGGTCGGAGGTCCTTTCTACTGTCAGTTGTAGCACGCAGGGTTGACTGATACAGCGAAGAAGCAGTCATACTGACAATATGCAGCTTTCCCACACGTAAAATGAATGAGATCTGTACCTTAACGGTAAAATGCTGGATCTTCCAAGGAAAAAAAAAAGCTCTGGTTTTCTTTCCTAAACTTTTTGCACCGTATAATTTTTATACGTCACAATGCAAATATTATCTATAGCTTGCACTATTTATCAATTGCTGTTTCTAGGAACAGATTACTGTGACCTCCGTGTCTTCACCAAAAAAAATAATTTGTCTGTAGGATATTTTTAAGTACAGCCAGAAATGCATGGATTTTAACAGGAGGTGGCACACCTTTTTTTTTTTCTTTGCAGACTGGATTTCTTTTCTATGACTATAGAGTATATGCAATTCTGATTATTTGCAAGGGTGACAAGGTTACGGTTATGCCTGATACACTCTTATTTCTGGTCTGTAGTATTTGGCCATTCACAATCTCGAATACAGCAGCCCCGAGTCTTTTAGCTGGAGCCTCACCTTTCTCCTTTGCTGTAATAGTTTGTAATTCCCTCCTTCCCCCACCTTATCTTCACTCCCCACCCTTTTACACGTACGTGCACGTTCGCTCTCCAGGTAACCCCAAATTCCTGCAGCTGCCTTAGCCTCCCGAAGGGCACTCATACGGTATCGCTCGTACTGTTGCTTTCTCTCCAACTGAATCCCACCCCCTTCCAAGTTCCAACAGTGTTCACCCCAGTGCCAATTTCCTTCTGCTCCTCTATGTAGGGGACACAAAGGGAAAGCTCTCGGTGAAGAGAGGGGGGAACTGCAAAGGCTGGAAGAGGATGAGGGAGGAGGGAGGTGGGAGAGGCCGGATGAAATTTTGCCCAGCTTCCTCCGTCCCAACCTGGTATGTGCCGTGCTTTCCCAAGGGGGAACTTCCCAGTTTGGGAGCTGTTGCTTTGATACATTTATCCCTTAAGCACTCCTGTAAACTGAGAAGTCCAGTTGCTCCCACTCCGCGGTCAAGGCAATGAGGCACAAGGGGAGGGAGGAGGGAGGTGGGAGAGGCCGGATGAAATTTTGCCCAGCTTCCTCCGTCCCAACCTGGTATGTGCCGTGCTTTCCCAAGGGGGAACTTCCCAGTTTGGGAGCTGTTGCTTTGATACATTTATCCCTTAAGCACTCCTGTAAACTGAGAAGTCCAGTTGCTCCCACTCCGCGGTCAAGGCAATGAGGCACAAGGGAGGACAGCAGCTCCAGGTGACGGCCCTAACCACCTGGCACCGACCTCGGGGGTGCTGATGCAACGGTCTGCGCAGCTGCACCGTGCGCCAGAAACCCGAGGGGGGAGAAAGAAAACTTATTTTTATCCAGGTCCTTGCACTGACTCACCCAACGGCCCAACCAGTAGTGCTGGCATAACAGGAAGGGGGAAGAGAAGGGGGAAGAGAAGGGGCAGAGCGCGCGAGGCCGTTACCCGCTTCTTAATTGTTTGACTGGGAGGTTTAGAGGCAGGGGGAGATGAACAGGACCTGTTTAGCCAGCACTACTGCCAAAAGAAATGTATATCCTAAGATTATAAACAGGTGCTCTCTTCCAAAGCCCAGCTGAACCAGTGAAAAAAGTTACCGTCCCCATTTTTTGTCAGCATCGCCCCTGCCAGACATTAATGCTCCTCACATCTGCTGGCACAGTTGCTCCTATGCGTGTTCCCTAACCCTCTCCAGATTAAATGAGCCAGGTTACCAGGCTTACTGTTTAAACTATCTGCATTAGCTCAGACCCATTTGCCTGAACGAGATTGGGATAAGGTGAGCCAACAGATATGAGGAGACAACGGAATGCAGGGGAGGGACAATCAGTAGCTGGTAGGTGACAGTAACCTCTTCAATAAGCGCTACTTCTTCTGTGCTGAGGGAGTCTATCCATTCAGGCCCCAAATGATGGTCATGGTGATGTAGAGAAAGCCACGTGTCAGTGAGGAGAGTGTATCCATTTTTTGGATGTCTGGCCCAGAGCAGTAAAAGCTCCAGGGTGTCGGGTTTACCATCTTTTATTTATTTTACTATTACTGCATCATATACGTGCACTTGCGAAGCATATGGTGAACTGTGCATACATCTCCAGAGTCCCAGGCTCATCTTACGACTGCTGCTCCATCCTCTTTGCTCATACAGTGGCTCAACTCTGAGCTGCAAAAGTGGGCTAGCGATTCTCGCCTGAGTGTGAGGTGGGAATGCTGCTTGCACGGGAGGCATCTGCAATGCCTGCCATCTCTAGACTCACTGGGAGAGGCTAACTTGGGTGAAGATGCTCCACACACTAGCTGGAGAAAGGGCAGCCACAGCTTTGCTCCCGAGGAGCTGGCACAGGAGAAGGCACCACTCCTGAGGGGTGCAGTAGCTGTCAGTTACGCAGGCGGTCCCCACGGACGTGTTGAGCTTGCTCCTGTCCTCAGCAAACAGGACGTCACCGCTAACTGCCGTTCGGGTGCTTGGCTTTCACATCCTCTCTGCCACGACACGTCTGATTGTCAAAGCCACAATCAAATCCTTGCTACGAGGGCAACGTTATTTCTCAAGAGAAGAATCCCCCTTGGCTGGCTCCCTGCTTCATCTAAGAGCTCAACCAACCTAAGAGAAGGGGGATTTTATATACTTCGAGATACAGAGTGCTAGAAAACCTCCGTATGCTACCTCGTCCAGGACCTGACCCTGGAAAGGCTTTCTAACTCACGTAGTCCTTGCTCCTGTTACGCCATGAAACGTAGCGACAGACTTGAGCAGCTATCATGTGGTGGGGATTGGTCTGTTTAAAACATCTGTTTCTTCTTGTTTAAATTTAAAAAGAAATGTTATTAACATTAGAACGACCATTTCATTAATCCAAAATATCATCTTGTTATTTAACAAAGACTTAACAATGTGAGTCATCCGCATTAACAAACCCAGATGCTATAGTCAGAGGCAGCAAAGACTCAGAGCCTGACAATAGGCTTGCTTTGTACTCTAATTAATTTTTTTGCTATTTGTTTTTCGTTCCAAACAGACCATCCCTAATATTTTATCTCTCTTTGTGGATTTTAGGAAAATTATAAGTGAACAGAAAAACACCAGATTTTCTCTCTTTTTAAAAAAGTAATATACAAATACTATTAAGATTTTTCTAATCTTGATTTTGTCATTTCAGCGGACTTCATAAAAAAAATGAGATGTGTGTGTATCTTTTTGCCATGTTACAGCTGTTTTCTTCTCATCCAGTGGATTGGACAAATGTGGTTTTTCATTTAACCATATTTAAATTTAAATTGCCACACGCCATTCTGTTCTGGGTGCAAACTTACTATGCATATATCCAAGAAGAAAGGAGCCTAATTTGGGAACTGCTATCCATGGTGATTCTCACCAGCCAGAAATCAGGGACTGCCCTCGTTCTGGGAAAGGCCACATAATGTAAAATCATCAAAATCGTCTTATCCTTTTTGCTCTTCACTGAAGGGCTGGGCCCACTGAATGGGAATTTTCAAAGTACCTTGTGACAGAAGAATTGAAGTTCAGCAAAAAATGAACACTTTGCCGATTTGATTTTATTACATATCATTTTTATTCAGGGATCTTATTTGCACAGCTCAATGGAGCCACGTATTTGAAGAGCACTGCCGATTAATTAGGTTGGTTCAGTATGAATGAATTAGGTGATCTCTATTTTATGTCTGTTTTGAAGTTCACTATTGTGAACTTCGCCCCATTCAGTGCTTCATCCTGTTTAAAAGACTTATTACTAACTTTACTTGGGCAGGAAAGGGAATCATTAAAAGCACTATGCAAGCCTCTTGAGTATGGTGGGTTCTGTTACAGATGTATAAATCCAGCTCATTACTCAGCTAAGGGGAACTGACTTTCTAGGTAGGTTTTGAAAACAGAGGGATCGGGAGTTGGCAGGTGTGAAAACTGCGGTTTTTACGGACCAGACCGGAATCCAAGTTCTCTGTTCCTGGGGTGATGCCTGTACCAGCTTTAAAAGTAATCTGCCCCTTTTTTATAAATAAATCATGTATTTTGCTCCTATTTTCTCAAAATACTGCAGAAACAGCTGATTTCAATTATTGGAATATTTATTTCAACCTTCAGTAAAAACAAATTCATGTTTCGCTTAGAAACACAACAGAGGTGGAACATGCTAGACTTCCCTTTTTGCTTCTTTACTTCCAGTTCAGGAGTTCCTGTATTCAGTCTGATGTTAAATCTACTTGTATTAGAGAATCCTTTTTATCTGAGCAAATCTTATTCCTTCGCAATGAATCTCAGAACATTGTGGGGTGATTGTATAAAGCCATTGCTTTTTCTTTATTGCCCACTAAAGAAACATTTATGATTAAATGGGAAAGAGAACGATCTCATTCTCTTGAGCTGGAGATATTGGACTCAATAATGTCCTTCATACATGTATGCTCTATTTCAGCTAACCTGTTAGAATTGCAATATAAAATTGTAAATCAATGGCATCAAACACCTGTGAAGATGAGTAAGATTGCAAGCCATTTCTCAGACAGATTTGGAGAAACAGCTCCCAGCCAAGAACTCTTTTACATGTTCTACAGGGTCTGTCCTAAATTACCCCAATAAAGTCACTTGTTATACATCATATTTAGAAAATTACCAGCTGTCTGATGTCAAGTACTCAGGAACACTATACATAGGGACACTTGGACTTTGAGGTATGTGACAGACAACTGGATGTTAATAAAAATCGAGTTACAGGCTATTCAGCTGGTTATTTGCAGAGCTAAAAATTCTGACTCTTCTTTAATAATGAAAGTGGATCCTTAGGAATTTGTTCAAATCAGTTCTGTTTGGCTATAACTGCAGAAAATGCACTCTTCTCTATACAAGGTTTTCATTTATTGATTACTTCAGTGAAGGCAGGAATAGTTAAACCCAGCTACTCATAAACACTTTATGGGATAGGAAGAATGGAACTAAGGAGGAATTTTGTTTGTTTTTCGTCTCTTTCTGTAATCACAGTGGTATCTCTTTTAAGCTTGTCATCTTCTGCTTGGCTGATTCTCTTGTAAGTCCTTCAATAATATGAGTTTAATATAAAGTGTACCTTTGTACCTACAAATGTTCATCAGTCAAAACCCTTACTCCCTGTATTTTGGAATAAGCATATTAAGATTTATATATGTGAAATATCCCCAGACCTAACAAATGCAGAGCTGTTATTGCCCAGGCATGCTTTTTGCCTTTGCAGAGCCCTGAGATCAGTGCAGTGTAAACACTCAGCCGCCAGAAAATATAAAATAAAAATACACACCACCCAGCTGACAGTTTTTCAACCTCACTCACAGAGCTGACAGTACCCACCGAGCATGATTCTGTCACAAGGGTGTTCTCCTGCTCCCTGCAGAGGACACCAGAAGGTGGCGGGGGGATATGTCTTAGTGCATCAACCTGATGGTTTATGCTGCTCTGGAAGGGTGATTGCAGTTCTGCTTCTGGAGAAGGGATTGCAGTGTTACCTAGAAGAATGTAGCTGGAAGGAGTCGAAGAATGATCAAGGAAAGGATCAGAGGGAGGAGGAACTACAAGGACAGGCACCCACACAGAAGAGGGCATCACAGGGGTCAAAATGTCTTATTATGGGTCTGGATTCAGTAATGTAAAGCAAAAGTTATAAGCTAGTAAGGAAAACGGTGACTCCTTCACTTGGTGTCTTTGAGTTAAAAACGGTTTCTAGAAGATGCTTGCTCATCTATGAATCATGAGGGTTAATTACATAAAATTGCTTGACCTGTGTTATACCTCAGGTTGTATCACCTAAAGGTATCTTCTGACCTTAAATTTTATGAATCTGCATTAAGTAGCTGTAAGGAAGGAACGGCAGAATAGGATGTTGTTTCACTGATTTGAATTACAACATGCATTTGCATCTTCATTTGCATTTACTGTCTTAAGAGTAACTGTACTGAAAGCAGTTGTGGGATGGAGTTGTCACTGTGAGCTGAAAAAAGGTGAACGTGTGTGCTGAGAGCCCAAGATCACGTTTACAGGACTGACATCTACTAGCATAGCTGTAAAAGAGATGCCAGCCCTGACAGGTGTAGCTGTGTCAACGGAAGGCTCTGGTAGAGACACAGTTGTACCAGTAAAACTATATTTTTACCAAAAATACTTTATGCTAGTGGTTGGACATGGCTTTATTCTTCTAGCAGAAAATACTGTTTTGCTAGTACAGATGTATCCGTGCTGAACTGCTTAGGATTTTAGTATTCACAGCAAAGCGCTCCCCTCAATGATTCCTAAACCAATCAATTTTGCTGGTGCTGCCGGAGAAAGGGCATGCAACTGGCCCTGGCAAAACTGTCAGCTTTGTGGTACCATACACGACAGCATTTAATAAGGGAAGAGTGCAGAGAGACTTTCACGAGAAGTCTGGGCTAAATCTGTTGGCCAAATAGTTTTGTCAGGGAGGAGTGTGAAAAGATCAGGCTGAACGAAGTCAGAATAAACAATGAGTAATGAAAAAGTTCTTTTTCTAAAATAAGTTTCTGTCATTTGAAGCAAAGGTTTAACAATACTGGCAAAAATGACACTGGAATAAATTGCACTGACCCCATGGTTTTAGTAATTACAGCTATACTGGAAAATTCTTTGTGGTGTAAAACTAGCGCTGAGATAAGACCCTAGGGGAAAGGGTGAAGGGTGATAACAGTTAGCGCTCCTCCATCCAGGAGCAGGAAACGAGGAGGGGAACATCACTACTTTGGTCTGTAAGCATAGGCCAGATGCATCAGTCCTAACCAAACTGTGTGACCCACTGGTAAGCCTGGCCCGTGCAAAGTGGTGGTGTTACTCTTTATTCAGCCGTGCTCATGGGCTCCATTCCCAGGGAGTTCCTAGGACATGGGTGTGCATGGCTTCTGCACGCTTAGCAGATGTAGTCTCTGCTGAGCTGGTGCTCAAAAGTGCAGTTCTTGCTTCTCACAGCTCATGTCTAGGTGCTGCATATTTTGGAAGGGCATGACCACTAATCAACCTTTACTCCACCTTAGTAAAGTTTTGCAACATTCCATATCCTTACCTCCCTCCTTGCTAAACTTCTTTAAGCCTTGCAGTGCTCTGACGCAGCGTTTCTCCTTCACCACTTTTGCAGCCTTAGCAATGATTCTCCTGCTCAAAATGGCGACGGGCTGCATACTAGAGCTTTCACTGCGTCTGCACCGCTCACACCTCAGCCCTTCTCCTCACAGAGGAACAGGACTCCAAGGCTGAACTCAGGGCTTTCCAAAACAATCTAGAGGAGATCGTGGAACTGATTGTTGGGAATGCATTTTCAAGCGAGGTAGTGCGTGTGGGGAGCTAGGTGTGAAGGCTGAGGGGAAACAAAGTGCCCTGGCTGCTCCGACTGCTTCTTGCCTCTCTCCCTCTTGTGCTGTTGTGCCATTAGTGCCTCGCGGTGCTGTTCACAGCGCTCACCCACCACAGGGCTTTTGTTCTTGTTTCCAGCAGGGCAGCTCTGACTCTTCCCTCACCCATCCCACCATCGCTCCTGTTGCTCTGACCCCCATTGCAGCAGCTGCTAGTCTCACATGCACACACAGGCATCCCACGCAGGGCTGTGCGGCGCTTTGATTCACTCCTCTGGGAAAACACGGAGGACCAGCAGTGAGGTGGGAAGGTGAGGGAGCTGGGAGGGGTGCAGGCACACCTCAGGGCAAGCACAGCTAGAGGCCGGGAGAAGCAGAGGAACAGAAAGAAAGATTACAACCTCTTCTCTGAACTTGTGCCTTGCACCTCAAAAACAACAGGTTGTCACACACAAGAGGAAGACAGAAGTGGCCCGTTCCTCTCCATGAGGTGTTCAAACCGCATGAGTACCACAAGGATATCAACACAGCTGGGAACAGGAGCCTAATTCACTTCTGGATGGTCATGGTGGTGACGGGGGCCTGCAGCCTGGCATGTTCGGTACTGCCTACCACCCATGTTTTTCACAGGGAAGTGAGATGCTGCTTGGCTTGGTTCAGCCAGCGCAGACAGGAGCGGGGCAAGGTGTGCACCAACAGCCCACTCTCAGCCGCAGGTGGCTCAAAGGCCCAGCGCCGAACCCCAGTGTGGCTCAGTCAGGGCTAAAGCTTTGGGGTGCAAGCAGGAGACGCCTGGCAAGGCTGCACTGGATGACTTTTTACAAGGGCTGTAGTGACAGGACAAGGGGTAACGGGTTTAAATTGAAAGCGGGGAGGTTTAGATTAGGTATCAGGAAGAAATTCTTCCCGGAGAGGGTGGTGAGGCACTGGAACAGGTTGCCCAGAGAAGCTGGGGATGCCCCATCCCTGGAAGTGTTCAAGGCCAGGCTGGACGTGGCTTTGAGCAACCTGGTCTAGTGGAAGGTGTCCCTGCCCCTGGCAGGGGGGTTGGAACTAGATGGTCTTTAAGGTCCCTTCTAGCCCAAACTGTTCTATGATTCTATGACTCCTGGGGCAAGCAGCCTCAGGCTTGAACTGCAAGCACCATGCAGCCCCTCACTGAGGCACTGGGGCCGGGACTGGGTTTCAGGGCCGTTCGAACGAATCTCTTGTAGACATGAAAGTGCTGCTCAGCTAGAGCTGTGTTTGCTTTTGCTGGCACACCAGAGTGCGATTCAAAAGTAAAAAAGAAAAAAAGCCACAATGGCTGAAACAGTGATATCACTTATAGTCATGTGTTGAGAATTTGCTCCACAGAAAATGTCATTTTAGCACATAGATTTTGGGAGCGTGAACAACGCAGATCCCAGACTATCATAATACACTTAATATGTGAGGAAGTATTTATATGGAATCCTAAGTTTAGTGGGTAAATGAGCATGTAGCTTTACATTAATTCAACCCGGCGCGATACAGCCGCCCCGAATGTGGTGCTATTTACAACGAGCCCAGGACACTGTTACAGGCCCAATAAATGACCCGAAACAAGCGCCCTGCCAGCTCCAGGAGCCGCCGGGGCACGCGGCCTCGGCGC
>NW_010224613.1:0-1101 GCF_000690775.1 Eurypyga helias
CCTGCCCCCGGGGAGCTCGGGCGGTGCCCCGGCCAGCTTGCGGCTGAGGTCCGGGGTTCCAGCCTGACCGCAGGCGCTGGAGTGTCTGGGAAGCGGCGTGTGGGAAAAGCTCGAAATCAGGGGCGAGTGAAACCAAAGTCAGAAAGTCTCTTATAGTGGGGGGGAGGATGTTTGGCAGCCAAATGGATGAAGCGGGCATTCTCTTCATCCAGAAATGACCAAGCAGGTGAAAAGTTCGGCAGGGTGTTTCTGGCGCGGGTGTCGACTCACCCCGGCGCTGTCACCCGATGTCGACTCACCCGGGCGCTGTCACCGCCTGGACCCGCACGCTGTGTCCGTGCTGAGCGTTGCAAGCGGGAGGGAACAACCGGTGCCGGCAGGGCGTGAGAAGTGCTGCAGCTGCAGGCTGGGAAAAATGCAAAAGAATTCATGAATCTTGGGTTGAAGTCGCTGTTTTGAAATCAACTTCCTTCATGACGTCGTGGATTTAAGGAAAAATTTAAATTACTAACTGAACAAAGAGCACAAACTTAACAAAAGTTATATTCCACGTGTCAGAAGATAATGCCGAATACGAACCTTTCTTCCAGTTCTTGAAGACCATTTAAAAATCGGTCCGTGTAAGACCTGCGTGTGGGCTTTTCATGGGAGGGAACAGCTTTGTCTTTTCCCCAAAATAATACATGCAATAGCTTTGTCTAGCTCAGAAACAGCTATTTTTCTTACAGGGTCAAAGCCATGCTGGATCACAGCCCTCTTGTTAGGGAGGGATGTGATTTCCCAACTGGGAGCTTTTTTCCCCTTCTTTTTCAGTTCTTAAGGAAAAGTGGATCCTCCTTCAGCAGCCCGGCACAGCCAAAGTTTAGGGTTATAATTTGACTAAAAACAGGGTTTTAAATGTTTACAGAACTGTACTGTTTGTTGAGATTCATAAAAACACAACAAGATTCAGAAAACATCTCATTCGTCTTTGTCAGTAACACAAGAAGACGTTAGAAATAAACAGCAATAAAAATATTCCTTAGGAACAACTGGGAACAACTGGAAAAAAGATTAAGTTGCAGAAGAAGCAAATATCAGCACAGTTGTGTTGAAGTAGAT
>NW_010224613.1:1167-3794 GCF_000690775.1 Eurypyga helias
CACCCTTCCTTCGGTAAGATCCTGTTCTTCACAAGTGAGAAAAAATAAGGACTGTCTGCAGCTGCTTTGCCCTGGTTGCTTAGCAGGAGCTAAAAATTCTGGAGACATAAGTCCCTTATTTTTCCTGTCTCGTGAGGCTGTCATGAGGCGAGGCAGTTCTGTCCAGAAAATTTGGGTGGGGGGAAGGAAAAAAATAATTGAGATATAGAAATGGCTGACAAGTCTCAAAACCTTATTGACTATGAAACGTGTTTAATAGGGAGGGACAAGGTTTTGTTAAATCCATCACTGCCCACAGGATGGATCCAACAAGAAGAAATTAACTTAAAACTGAGTTTAAAAAACAGAGCACTATGCGGTTTGCAAAAAAGTGAATCGAAGAACGTTCAAACACATTGACAGTGACAGAACTAGTTCAAAAGGTTTATCAGCAGCCATCACTTAGCAGTGTTTTGGAAAAAAATCAGTAGCTGGAACTGGGAGAGAGGAAGGTGTCAAAAGCTCAGGTGCTGCGAAGCAATGGTTCTTTTGTAAAAAAAACCAACTGCTCTATTCAACATTCGTACCCATTATTTCTTTTCCTATTATTAATACTTTAAACGACGACCATGACCAGTCTTGTCCAAAAGTTAGTAGAACATGTCACATTGATAAAAACATACCTAAATTAAAAGAGTTAACAGCCATGTATTTTAACAGAGAACTAACAAAAATGCAAGTTTTGCCTTTAAGCATAAACAGAGTAAAGCAAAGAATTCTCAAAAGAAAACCGCTCGTTTTGGTTTAGAAGTACAAAATGGGTGGCATACAGCACCTAGACTGCTCTGCGTGGCTTCCCGTTCGCTATATATTCACGACCCTAAAGTGGTCTTTCACAAAGCGTATCCTAACACTGCCTGTGCAGCCAAGAGGAACGCACATCGACCCGTGTTACGCTGCGGAACGGTTGAGGGGCGCAGCAGGGTCTCGGGACCGGTACTAGAAGCAGTTCACTTGGTTGTTTACGTGGGCTTTGCAAGGGGGTGCGACCCTCGTCGCAGGACAGAGCTGGCCTTGAGAAGGCCAGTTGCTTGAAACTTGAAACCAGTTGCTTAAATTGATGTGCTTTGAGCAGGAGGGATTGAAAGCACCCAAAGCTGTGTAAGAATAGTTAAGTATCCTTAGGTTAACTGGAAACACAGCAGTAGGTGTGTGGTCATATACGTACATATAGCTGGCGTAGCACTGAAACCACGATGCATTCACGTGCAAAAGTTGAAAGTCAGCAAATTAGTCAACGGTAAAGGGACAAATGTTGCTTTTTCTGTGTCAGAAACATTAAAACTGATAGTGGTACACGTAATTTTAACACTGAGAGTTATCCCATGAAGGATAACAGTATTCAGCAGGTGCTTTTATTACACAAGTTTTGGCATGTTGCTGGGGCTCTGCACAGAAACTTCATTCTGAGCGTTAAGTCCTGGTAGATGTTAAAATGTTCCTAAAAAAAAAAAAAACGCCTGAGGTACAAAGTACTTTGCAGTTGATGCTATGGAACAGTACATCTGTTTTTTCTTGAATTCCTGGACAAATAGATCAGGAGAGTTAATCCATGTGAAAGATTGCTCTCAAGTGTGGGCATACTATGTTTCCAGTGGGTGACTGACGTGTAATTGCTTGACATGTGTACAATCTACAGATTTTCAGTATTATAAGTCCGGTGTTATGTGTCTGTGCTTTATGTGGTGTTTCTGCTGTCTCCATGAATGAGCAAAACTAATGCTAAAACCCTTAATGCCTCTTTCTCCTTTCTATTTTACAAAATATCTCATGATTTTATAGTGTTCTTTTTTCATTAACTAAAGTACGAGGGTGCTAGTTATTTACGTTCCTAACATACAGCATTTTTAAGTGCCATGTTGTGACTATTAAGAAGGGGGAGGTCAAGCCCTTGAAGAAGCCCTGCTCAATGAGTTCAGGCCCTTCTGGAAGTTTGTTAGTTAATTAAGATGTATTACCTCAGTGGCTTCGATGTAGAGTACATCTCAAACACAGACTTTTCCAGGATTCCATGCAATCTTGTATGTTACCTGAATTCCCGAGTGCCTGTAAAATCCACCTGCAAGCGTAAGATCGGTTGGTCACGCAAGCAGCTGATCTCTTCCTTGTTCTGCGTACTTCAAGCATGTGCAAGAGAGGTGGATGCAGACTTTACTTCAAATTCCATAGTCTTCTGCCTACCTGTGAAGAAGTGCATTTTTTAAGTCACACTGCCATGCATTCAGAAGAGAAGAACACATGTCTTACTATTTCTTGCAAAACTAGCCGTTTAATAATCTTGATCCCGAGGAGTTCACTCACAAATTGTTTAGGTTTTCCTGACTTCCTCTGCGGCCATTTGTACCTACATACAAGTGCACAGGTAACGCATAGCAGCTGTAAACAAATTCCCCCACCTACACTAGGACATTCCTATTTGAATACATGTACACCCACAGATTGTCAGATCCACCTTCCTTGTCACCTCTCCCATGCTACAGAAACACTGCCTCCTCCCCTTTCCAAGGGTTTCAAAGTTGAGTGCTGGCTGCATTGTTCAGGCATGAAAGCATCGGTCTAGCAGAGAGAGAGCGAGCAGGTTTTAAGAA
>NW_010224614.1:0-272 GCF_000690775.1 Eurypyga helias
GGATGGAGCTCCAGGGGGGAGCTTAGGACGCAGCCTTCCTGCCGAACACCCACTCCTCGCCGCAGAGCACCAACTAACGTTGCCCTGAGTATTTTGCGCTGCAGAGAAAAGGGAAAGCAAAACACATCCAAACTCCTAAGGTGTTGGCAGTCCTTCGGGAAACGGGGTGCTTGGTTCTCTGTCGTGACAGCCCCGATGAGGAAAGGGGGGCTGGCTCGGCCGCCGAGCAGAGCTCAGCCCCGTCGGGGCGGGCTGGGACGTCGGCGACCGGG
>NW_010224614.1:306-1652 GCF_000690775.1 Eurypyga helias
TGTTTCTTCCCTGAAACGAATACCTGGCCAAGCCTCGCTGGCGAGGAATTCAGAGCTCGGGGCAGGCACAGCTCTGACAGAAGGGCACTTGTCACGGTTCCCTCTCCATCGAGATGAAGTTTTGTTGGGTTTGGGTTTTTTTATTTCCCGAAAAGGTAGGAGAGATTTGTTAGCGTTTAAGTAACTGGAGTTAGAACAAAAGCCAAACTCTTCAGCATATAAGTTTTCATTATCAGCTTTCAACCTTGCAAAACTACAGCCATTTGCTTAACTTAATCCGTAACATATGTTTGCAACAGTAGCAGATTTTTTTGGGGGGTGGGGGGGGGGTGGGGGGTGCGGTTTGGAGCGGATCAAGTTGTAAATTTTCCGCCTTAGGTTTTCAGCGCCTCCTAGTTACAGCCTAACACCTATTGAGAGAGAGAGAGACTCCACAAAGATCCCACGGCACCAAATCCGAACAATCCGATCCAAAAAATCCCTAATAAAGTTTACCAATCAGGCCGTTCAAACTCTCTCGGATTCATCCCACCGAGAAAAGAGCTGAGAAACACGAGTTCAAATGAGCAATTCGGCACCGTCCCCATCCCGCCTTGTCTGCGAGGCAGCGCCTGCTGATTCACTGTTTACTATTACTTTTCCCCCTCTCATAGGCCACTTTCCTCAAGGTATCGCAGGGAGAGATGCAAATGACAGAAACCCACACAACCCGCAATTAATAACAGTAATAACGAGAGCGCTGGTGCTGATCGCACCGCAAACCGGCGCTCCCAAGCTCTTCGTCGGGTTTATCTCCCGCAACAACTTTTTAAATATCCGTCCTGCACGGTGGTAATTTCTTCTGCACAAAACTCATGTTTAGAGTTTGGGGTTTGTTTGGTTTTTTTTACATACGGGGATGTAATGGGGCCCTAAGGGTGCAAGGAGTAATTTTTGGGAAATACACACACCCTCTTCCCCCGCTATTTAGCGTTATCGATCCTTATCGCGGGTATTGACGCTCGCCTTGGAGGAAAAATACAGAATAGTCGAAGATATGCGGAACGCCTCACAGCCCTGAGAGGATCAAGGGCCCGCGCTTGATTTTATGGCACTTGCACTTTGAATGCGTCATAATTGTTTTGATCGGTTAATGACAGAGTGACACGGAAGCCAACTCCGGGCGGCGTGACTATAGTTCTGCGAAACGAGACCGAGGAGCCCTTTTCCACGGCACCGACGGCAGATCAGCCTCGGCCCGCGGATCTGCGCCCTTAGGCGTGCGCGGAGCTGACCCACAAGGGGGTTTAGGACACGCGTGGGGGTGAAAGACCTCCCCCCCCCAACACGTTCTCGGGCAAACCACC
>NW_010224615.1:0-273 GCF_000690775.1 Eurypyga helias
GGGCTGCTGGCCCTCGCCCTCTGCTTTGCTCAGGGCGTTGCTGCCCACCACCCTCTCCTCCCCTGGCTTCCTCCAAGCCTCCAGCTTCTCCTCCCCACCCTTCTTAGGAGTCCTCTCCTCCGCAGCCCGCTTCCGGGGCGGCTCCCCGGACTTGATCTTCACCGCCTGCATCCCGTTCTCCATGTACTTGCTCATGACGATGACAATGCGCCCGTTCTTGTTTTTGTTCTTGACGATTTTCATCTTGCCCCCCAGGCCATTGCTGGTCACCCT
>NW_010224615.1:362-817 GCF_000690775.1 Eurypyga helias
CAGCAGGTTTTTGGCCGGGCCGTGAGCCCACTTGTCCGGGTGGGTGACCAGGGGGGTCTTGTTACTGTCCAAGCAGGCCTGGCTCTGTGGCTCCTTGCTGCTGGGCTGGTAATGGGACTCGTACATTTTGGGGTCCGGCTGGTAGTGGTGGTGTTTCTTGCTGTTCAACTGGTAGTAATACTTCCCTTTGCTGTGGGACTGGTGCTTCATGCCGCTCTCCTTGCCGTTGGGCTGGTACTGGTGGTGCTTCTTGCTGTTGAGTTCATACTGGTGCTGCTGGCTCTTGCCGGAGGAGCCGAGATCCAGCTTCGGCCTGTTGTCCACGGCAGGGTCCTGCAGCCCCGTGAGGATATTCGAGCGACGGGCGAAGGAGGGAAGCTGCAACACAAAACCGGGGGCCGCGGTCAGCCCGGGGCCGGAGGAGGAGGCGCGGGTGCTCCGGCAAGTGCCGAAGG
>NW_010224616.1:0-39990 GCF_000690775.1 Eurypyga helias
TTCGCAGCCCCGGAGCTGCCGTGTCCCGGTCGTACGGGCCTGGGTTCCCGCCAGCCTTCGGGGGGTGCTTCCGCGGGGCTGACCCCCCTGGGCCGCGCTCCCTGTGCCGTTCCGGAGGGGTGGGCTGGCTCCGGGCCTGCCCCCAGCCCTGCCGTCCCCAGCTTCGATGGGGAAGTCGCTTCCAAACGGTTCCCGAGATTCTTTTCTATATTCCTGTTAATGGCTGTGGCATGCAGATACTTGAGAAACCGAGTCTTGAGTGGGACAGGGAGAGAAGGGAAAGGCTTCGGCAAAACAGATGCTCCTGTCTTAAACAATCATTATTTATTCCCTGCTGGCTGGTTCACGCCCCCCTCAGTCCCCCCCTCTGGAAAGCCGAGGGGTTTTGCCCCTCTTCGACTTGCTCGCGCACCCACAAGGGTTTCGGTGCCTGGGCGTGGGGCACCCTTGGTGCGTGGGTGTGCACGTGGAAGGATTCACGGATTTTGGGCTTTACAACTTTTCACAAAATCATTTATTTTTAAATGTTTGCATCCACGTGGGACATGTTTACGTTAACCTCGGCCCTGCAGTTGATTTATTTATCGGTCGTACTGCATTCTAGCCATTTATAGCCTCTTTAAGGCTTTTCACTTAAAACCAACCCGCCTGTTCGTTTTCTGGCTGTTGGGTACCTTCAAAACTTGAATTAAGGATGTGCAGTGTTTTGTCAGATGACCTGTGGGCATGGATGCCAGCACAAGTGTCTGAACAGCTACAATGCAAATGTGTAAATGCTCCCGAAACTGGGCTCTGAAGGGAAAGCTGTGAATCGCCTCCCTCCGCTCTGAGTGGAGGAGCTGAAGGGTAGGCTAAGAAGCGATGGGAAGGCAAACCGGCATTGCTTCGTGACATTGCACACGTTTCTGTAGTGCCAAGAGCCGAGTTTCAAGGTCTGTTGAACCCCAGGCTATCACTTCTGCAAGGGTTTATTTTGTTGTGTTTTGGAACGGGTCATTTCTGTTGAGTGTTATAGGATCATACTTGGAAATAGGGAACAAGTGCCCTTAGGGATCGTGGGGATCAGATAATCTTCCCTAAACCTTTGACTTCAAGGGTTGTGTTTAGGAGATGACTGCACTTTGGCATTTCTTCACTTTTGAGGGAGATGTGTTTGGAAGTTTTTCCCTGATAAATGTTTTCATTGAAATGCTTCTGCAGGGCTGACAGGCGTAATCGCCTGCGGTGTGATCTTGGTAATTATGGATAGCAACAGGGCATCATTGTTAGAACTTGGTGCTAAATGAAACTGCTTTGATTAATTATAAATCCGTAAGATTGTTCCAGTGTTTTGAGCTGAATTTTCGTCTTTATCAGTTTAAGTGCCTGCATAGGGGATCAGCTAAGGAAATTGAGTTGAGACTAATAGTTAACAATTTACCGTACATCATGGATTTTCGGTCAAGTGATAAAAGGCTGGCAGGAAATGAGAAATTGATACCTCAAATAAGAGTAAACATGTGTTAAGTGCAGCTTTTACAAGGTTGTTTGATAAATTATAAATTGGTTTAGGCGAAGCACAATCCATACCAACATATTTCGGTTAGTTTGAAGCTGATTACACCAACACTTGAAGCGTACCCATCTGGAGGCAGATCTGTGGCTGATGTAAATTGTCATAGCCCTGTTGATGTTAATTGGGTTCTAGCAATCTGTGGAGAGCACGCCTCAGTATCTGTAATGAACAGTGGTTTGTATTGTTGGGATATGGGTCTGAGAAGGAGCTAGAATGGACTTGGAAGGTGTACGTCGTTAGGGACATGGGATTTTAAACAATTTTTTTTCCAAGTTTAGTTTGTAGTTAGGTGTGAGGTGAGACATGCAAGTTACTCTGTGTGTTACTTTACAGGAGATGTTGAAAGTTTTGGGTCTAAGTCATGCCCTCGTTCTGCAAAAGCTTTTGCGAATGCTTAGCTTTGTGCATAATTTCACTGATACCAGTAACACTGCTCACGTGTCAGAGTCAGCATGTGCAGCCTTCGACCCTTAAAAGCATGTAAGAAGAACTTTGTACAGTGCTTTAAAGGTCTCTTGTCTATAAAGCAAGAAATGATTTTGTTTTAGCTTAACTAAAAAGGTTCTTCTGAAGCTTAGTGATCAGAGCGTGTTGTTTGCTGAGATGTGAAGCAAGCCAGGCACGACAGCCCCGCGGTACTGCTGCTCGAGTACTGCGTTTCCTAAATCAAAGGCTGGGGTTAGAAATAATTGTACCACTTTCTGTTGCAGATCCATGTTTATATATTCCTCGTTTTGCACACATGCTTGAGTTTGGGGATAAGAACCACGAGGTGTCCATGACGGCTCTCAGGCTGTTGCAGAGAATGAAGCGGGACTGGATGCACACTGGCCGCCGGCCCTCTGGGCTCTGCGGAGCAGGTACGTCAGACACTGGCTATATCGCTTCCCCTGCAGCAGGAAGAGTCTGGGAGTTGGGGACAGATGAGGACTTTCTCATTTCCTCAGTGGTGCCATATTCTCTGGGTTTTGTGCTGTCAGGCACCTACAGATTATGTAGGTCTTCATCAAAATAGATTCTGAAACTCAAACTTCATTTTTGCCCTTGCTCCTACACTCCTCGCTCGGATCCTTTGTATCTTACATTTTGGATTTTTTAACCTCCTTCCTGGTGCTCCTTTCACCTCCACTCTCTGCAAGCTCTAGCTGCTAAAAGGTTTTTTTTTGTCAGCTAAAATGACACCATTAGTGCAAGCACTTTGATTTGTGTCTTTACACAGTCTTATGCAAGAAATGCCCTCTTTGACCTCTTCTGTGAAATGATTTTCCTCTCCTTCTTCATCTTTTTCCAAGCACCATCACTGTCATACTTACAAAAACCTATTGGTTTGGGAGGGCTGGGTTAAAAGGGAGTCAGCGCTAGCCAGTGAGGTCAGAGTAGCGAGGACTGCAGATAGTCACAGTTCACATACGCGCTTTATTTTATTTGAAAAGTCTTACGTGTGCATACTGGAATGAGAAATCGCACGCAAATCATAGAGCTATCCAGTTTTCTTGAAATTTCTACCCTCTTTTTGTTAATAGCACTTGTTTATTGTAAATTGCTAAAAACATGAGTATAGGCTCTCTGGGAGACCAGACTGGTCTTTCATAGAATCATAGAATGATTTGGGTGGGAAGGGACCTTAAAGATCATCTAGTTCCACCCCCCCTGCCATGGGCAGGGACCCCTTCCACTAGACCAGGTTGCTCAAAGCCTCATCCAGCCTGGCCTTGAACACTCCCAGGGATGGGGCATCCACAACATCTCTGGGCAACCTGTTCCAGTGCCTCACCACCCTCTCTGTGAACAACTTCTTCCTGATATCTAATCTAAACCTCCCCGTTTTCAATTTATACCCATTCCCCCTTGTCCTATCACTACAGGCCCTTGTAAAAAGCCCCCCCCAGCTTCCTTGTAGCCCCTTCAGGCACTGGAAGGCTGCAATAAGGTCTCCCCGGAGCCTCCTCTTCTCCAGGCTGAACAAGCCCAATTCTTGCAGCCTTTCATCATAGGAGAGGTGCTCCAGCCCTCTGATCATCTTCGTGGCCTCCTCTGGACTCGCTCCAACCGGTTAATATCCTTCTGATGCTGAGGGCTCCACAGCTGGACGCAGCACTCCAGGTGGGGTCTCACAAGAGCAGAGGACAGGGGCAGAATCCCCTCCCTCGACCTGCTGGCCACGCTTCTCTGGATACAGACCAGGATAGGGTTGGCCTTCTGGGCTGCCAGCGCACACGACTGGCTCATGTTCAACTTTTCAGTCACTACCCAGACTATATCCATGCGAGCAAGTAGTTTGATTCCACAGGCCTGGATCAGTACATTGAAGCCGGGAGTGCCGAGTCCCCTACAGCCATGCAGTTCACGTGGTGTACTGTGGACAGGCATAAATATCTCTGCTGTACGTTGTTTGAAGGACCGGTTGTTAGCTCCTGATGGAACTTGGAGCACTTTAAATCCTTACCTGAGTGAAGCTCTGGTGTAGTTTCCCCTGAGAGGAATAATTTTTGCATGCTTAAAGCTGTTCTGTGCGCTGAGCCACTGCACGATGAGTGGGGTGATGCTTCAGAACGGAGCTGGTGCTCCGAATCAACAGACTTAGGTAAATGCAGCCAGTGCAAGTTATCTAGCGTGTAGAGGGTCTTGCAGGAGAGCACTTGGGCACTAGGAAGGCAGTGATAGTGGTGACAGCAGTGAGGGTGACAGCTGGAGTGGATTCGGTGTTTCACTTCTGGAAGAGTTGACTGGAGATCTTTTTATTCAGAACTACTAAACTCTGCTAAAAAGATGATAACTTTAAAAATATGTGAACAATGAGATGTTCTTGTGCTGTGTTTCAGTAGATGACCATGGTTTCCCAGATGCTGAGGCATAGGATTTTTCAGGATGCAATTTGCAGTCAGCTTAGTTTTATTGGATAGAAGCAAAGTTTGTAAAGTCAAGTCAGTCACCTATATTCAGGGACACAGCTGACCATTTACAGCTCTCTAGCTGAAGGCAGGGACAAAGAGAGGGTATAGTTGTATAGTTTTCTGCCTTTCTTCAGAAAACTTTTCCCTTTTTGACATTGACTTTCCCTGCTTATTCTCCAGCTCTGCTAGTGGCAGCAAGAATGCATGATTTCCGACGTACTGTTAAAGAGGTCATCAGGGTGGTCAAGGTTTGTGAGTCTACATTAAGGAAAAGGTCAGTGCAGCTTTATTGCTTTTATCTTTCGTTTACAGTACTGGAAAGTGGTGTAGTCTAAAATGAATGTGTATCAGAGAAAACCAGGTTCTTTTCCTTTTCAGAAGTGCCAAGAATAAAATAAGTACAACATGTTTTAGCTGGTCATTTTTAAGTACTAACACCTGCCTTTTATGTAAGGCCTCCAGTGCTTAGCAAAGATGGTAAGGAGCAGTGTGCCCGTTTACCAGGTGAAGAGTTGAAGGCAGAAAAAAACTGGGTCAGAAATGTTAACACTGTTGTCATGTCCTCAGGAGAAATAACTGATTGATTTTCAAGGCTGAGGGTGTACTGTAGGGTTTTATTTTTCATGAATCCAGCATATACTGCTGAAAAGTCTTGTCCTTTGGCTGTTACTGAATGGACCTTTTCAAATGGCTAAAATGTTCGGTTTCGATAGTGGTGCTACTAATAAATAGAAGACGGTGCAGTGAGTCTAACGGTAAGTTCGCTGAAGGGGTCAGAAGTGGAATTATCAGCAAAATGTGAGCCTGAAAATGGGAATTTCCTGCTTACCTTTGACGTGTTTGTCTTTAAAAAATCTAGTAGTATTTTCCATATTTTGATGAATTAAGCAGTCAGCCAGTTTCCCTCCTCTTAACTTTGAAACGTTGTAACATTTTCTTTCCCAGTAGGTTCAGTAAAAAATGGCCTGACTGAAATACCATGTTTTTTGTTGCCACCACTAAGACATTTTTCTACCACCAATATATTCTGAAGTTTGTTCCTCCAAGGTCTGTCTTTAGAAAGGTCTCCTGGTATCTCTCTTCCCCTCCCCCTGGCTGAGACCAGCTTCAGCCCATCCAGCCAAGCCTAATAATTGTTAATGATATTCACTTCTTAATTGTGAAAAATGTTTTTTGCCCCAGATCTTCGTTTGTGGAACAAGAATGATGTATTTCCCTACCGTGTAAGTGTGGTACAGGGATAAATTTAGAATGTTTGAAGTGCTTCAAGGTACTACAGCTGCAAGGATGGAGCAGTACAAATACCTCTTTCTTTTCTCTGGTCAACAGGTCATGTGTTTTAGTGCGCATTTTGTATGATTAATGATTTATGCACCCACAATCTACTTCAAGATGATTTGGTTAAATAGTTAAAGAGTTTGTTCTTCCTAAGAGCATAAGCATGATAAATTGGAGTTGGAAGGAAAATTAATTTGAGCAATTGTTTCAAGCAAAGAAATCTTACTTCAAAATTCATGCTTTGAAATGTTTACTCAAGTCACACACATCAACTAAAATGACAGCGTTATTTACTTTGACAGGGTAAACGTGACAGCTGAATTATTTTCAGGCAGCTATAATTACAACTGTATTTATCACGAATCTATAAATTTGATTGATGTTTTTCAAATAAGAGCACGTTATATAGTATTTAACGAAGGCAAATAAAAAAAACACCTTTGAATAACTCTTTCTGCACTCCAATTTTTTTCCTCTTCTTTCAAGAATTCCTCTCCAAATGCCATCGAGGAGAAGTTGTCTAAATTAATAAGCACTTGTTTCACGTTCTTAAAAATTTCTTTGCTTCTCAGTTGGATGTGCAGTTTTATTTCCTTGTAATTATTGCTGTAGTTCCTCCAGTTTGTAAGGAGCTACTGCTGCTGCGTGCGTTGTGGTGTTGAATATAGTTGGGTGAAGGCTCGGTAGTGGATGGTGTCAGACGCTGCGCTTGCTGCCGGTGGCTTTGCCCGGACAGCTCTTGAAGTGAAAAGAAATGGGAGTGCAGCTGATGCCAAAACTTCCAGCCTGCGGGCTCTGCTGTGTCGTTTCATTCAGCTCCCAGTTGGCAACACGGCTCTTGGGGAAGCACAGACGATTGGAAACCGAATTTGCTTTCGGTGATGATGGATTTCCATGGCAGAAATCTGCACGGGAAGGGACGTCACCAACATGAGGTGCCTTGTCCCCCTGCCTTCTTGCTGCAGGAAGACCCTCCGCAAGGGGTGGCAGCCCTTCCCTGAGAAGGGCACTATTTCTAACCCCTGCAATACAGCTGTTGCGGCCATGTGAAAGGGGATTGGTTCACCCTGTGGTCCGTCAGCTGGAGAGCGCCAAGCCCTACGTGCCTGTAGTCTGTCGCTTCTATCAGTGCTGGGCATGGGAGGAGCAGCTCTTAGGAGGATGCTCACAAAAATGTGATGTACCTTCAGGTCATAAAAACAAACGTCCTGATCATAAAGGGAATCTGGTTTGGAAGGAAAAAGTGACAGAGCGTGTCCCATGGACCCTGACACTCGTCTTCGAATCAAGAGTTCCTAATTTAACCATCTGGCTAAAAACCATGTGGTTTTGTTTTTAGCATGCATGTGTTTTTGGTAGGATCTTGGTAAGAAAACTTTGTAGTTACTTCACAGAGCCTTCTAGCTTTATGTTTTGAAACAGACAATTAAAATGTAAAGCTTGTTGCTGTTGTTGAAAGTGACCGTATTAAATATTAAAGAATGCACCCATAGTTCTATCTCATTTCCAGTCTCACTGAAATGATACTAGCTTATGTATCACTTTGTATTTTCAGAGTACTGTACAAAGATTAACTAATTAGTCAAATTGTTATTTTCTGAGTAATCATCTGTGGAGATAGCAGAAATCCACTTTTTACAAACCCAACCCTTTTATTTAGTTTAATCCTCACATGTGTGCCTGTGTTCACTGCACCTGTCTTCACTGCTGCCTTTTTAACCTTTACCTACTCTGCCCCTTCCTCTGGTTATTCACCTGTTGCATACTTTCTCTGTGTACCAAATTCTGTCTTATGCGCAGTGAGGATAATTTTTGTGATATTTGTCTGTTGTGCATTACCTAAGACTGTGCGGCCGTTAGGCCTGTTTGAAGATCTTAGACACTTCTTGAATAGAAATTTAAAAAAATCAGCTTATCTTTGTTAATACTTGCATTTTACTGCTTTGGCTTACTCTCTTTATCTTTAAATTGAGCTGCTTTTTACATAAAAAAATATTTCTTCTCAGTTCCATAACGTACTGTCTGTTAAAATACCTATTTGCGATGAACATCAGAAGTAAAGCTTCATTTGGGAGGAATTGGAGTGGAAGGCCAGAATAGGTTTAAAGGGATCATTTTTGAGGTGACTGTTTTTTCTCACAACAAAACAGCATTTTTGGGGAAGGAAGACAAGACTTGTTACAAAGGAAATCCATTTACCAGTTGGGGATGCTGCAGGGACCTTCATTAAAGGGGTCCTTTGCTCATATCCTGTTGGTAATTTTTCGGAAAAAATTAAAGATTCATGCATAGAGATAAATGTATTGCCTGCAGCTTTTCTTATTTCCATTTCTGCAATATATAGCTCACATAAACTTCATGTCCAAGCTCCCAGTGCAGTCTCAAGCCAGGTAGATGTCTGTGAGAGCAGGCGAAGCGAGGAGCAAGTCGATGCATGACTCCAGAGTCAGGATGGGAAGAGAAGGTAACAGGGACGCGTGTAGCTGCAGGGTGGCTGTCTTCTCCACAACACCAAAGCCGTATCACATCCAGGACTGAAGGGAGGGGTGTGAAGAAGTCTGTGTTTGGCTGTGTTCCAAGGAAAGCCATGCTAAAGTCCTGATGAATTGAGAGCTGGTTACCAAAGGTATTTGAGCACTGGGAAGGGTAGAGGATGCTCAGTACGTCAGAGCTGTATGAGTGCTCTTGGTTGAGGTGTGGTACAGAGAGAAGCTTTCAGAAAACTGAGGAAGTTATTTCATGTGAAGGTGCTTGTGGTGGTGCCCCCTCTGATCTCAGCTCAGCAGCCATGGAGCTCCTTTGCCAACCACTGTTGGGATAAGCTAGGAAAGTAAATTGAGAAATATTTTATGTCTCCAGTTAAATAATTTGAAGTGGCTTATGGGTGATTTCTAGAAATCTTTCTATTGTGGCGAGTAAAATACAACTTGATCCAGGCGGGTTGGTATTGCATACCTTTGTAAGTTGGGTTGTCTTGTTCTAATGAAAAAAGGGTTTATTTTTGAGGAATCCAATTTCGCAGGCAGTGTTCCTTTTCATAAATCCGGCTTCTATACAGCTTGTAAGCTAATACATTAATGAGATTCCTAATGTATTTTAGTACTTCATATTTATTTTAAAAGTGTCATTTTGAAATTATTTGGTGTCTTTTACTTTAGAAACAATAATTAACTTACTAGCACTCACTTGGGCATAGATCTTGTAAACAGTTTGCTCTGTGTTTGACCATCCTCATCCCAGCAGCTGTTAAGAAATTAAGCAGCGTGCTATTTTTCTTTTCCAGGAGATCATAAGAGTGTTTTTGACAGACCGCAGTGGAGGAACCATGCTAATGAAACAACATTTTAAGGAATGCTAAAGCATTTTGTTTCATTAGCATGGTGTAAACACTTGAATCGGGGCGGGGGTGGGGGGAGGTGGTGTGTAGGAGAAAAAAGCAAGAACAAAAAATTCCAGGTGGTTTAGGCTGGTGGACTTCTGGGATGGCCGGGGAGCTCTGTCGGTGGGGTTACTGGTGGACTGACCCCGTGCACCAGTGCTAACCCGAGCTTAACCACATGTGTAAGCATTTGCAGAATCAGGGCTTTAAATTACGCTAACAAATTTGCGATTGTTTTCAGTCTCTGTTTTGGTGTGAGCAAGTAAAAGCAGCTAATTCTAAAGGGTACTTTTATTTACTACAATGAATCTTTCAAGGTACCATTCTGTAGTACTTAGAAGAACGACTGAGAGTTGTCAGCAATGAGCACCATAAATTATCGGTCACCAATTAATTTGCAGTAAATGTGTGTGTACGCTCTTAGTCCATTGCAAAAGGAGGTGAAAAGTATTCATGTGTACATCATGGAAGTTGTTTAGGTGAAAATATTTCTCTTCACACTTGCATGGGGCAAGAACACAGGCTAATTTAGCTCAGCTCAGGTGATAAGTTGTAAGCTGTAAAACCACAGTAACTGGATTTTGTCCTTACCTTTAGTAATGAGACGCTCGTTCATACGGGCTTTAACAATACCTTTTTTATATTCCTGCAGGTACGTGTAAAATTATATACCCGTGCAATGGTTACTTGTAAGGCGATTGCACTTCTGTGTATTTACATACTGGTGGATACTGGGAAACTTTTTTTATGTCATGTAGGAAGCTTGAATAGCTATTTCTGATACATGCTCTGTATTAATATCACTTTTAGGGTATGTGTTTACATACTTCCACTAATAGTTCATGTATAAACATTGTATGACATGGAAAAAAATGGGGAGGGGAGGATGATGCAATAGATGGTTAAATTTGTGAAATTAAAAAATAGCGATGTTTTGCCACAGAAGTGTGAATTCTGAACTTGAGCGCCCAGGTTTCGGGTGGTAGGCAGCACTGTTGGACGTTAAGTTAAAAGGGTGGAGATATACTGCGATGCCTTGCTACTACACTAAGATATGAAAGTAAATCCCATACTTTTCCAGAGTTGGCAAATGTTGAAGTTGTCAGATCAGCTGATCTATTACTAGAATATTTGTAATTGATGTGACAGTTAAACTTATGTAGGTATCATATATTACTTAGGGCTTTAATTATATTGTTAATGCAGGGAAAAATCAGGGGAATTTACTTACAACCACCAGCTTATCTTGCAATAAAGTTTTTTTCATGCATTTCTGGTGACTGTATGCCAATATTCAGCTTAATGCTTATTTTAAACCATTAATAATCTATTTTAAGTACTTTAAAAAGACCTCTCACAACAGGTAACTTAAAGGCTGACTGCCCAGGCTAAATTCCATGTTCACTCTTTAACAAACCAGTCGTCTCTGACGTTGTAATTTGTTTGCCCTTTTGTATAGAGGTCCAGCACAAGATACTCTGCTTTATCCTGTCTGCTTTCTAGAGCTAGATGCTGATTGTGTACACGTCAGAGGACACTGTGGCTTTTCCTAAATGGTGTCTCTTAGAAGTCCTTCTTGGACTTTGAACTTGGGCTCCTGCAGCATCTGGGAGTTGGACTTCAGACGTCCTTGTTCTTTTACGTGCTTTGTTGCACCCCACTGCTGCAGAATTTCAATTAAACATTAAAACTGAGCATCTGGCTGCACACAGGAGTCTTTTTCTTCCTTGGCTGTGGACTGGATTCGTAAGTCTCCACTGGACGGTATCCCTGAAACAAAACAAGTGGAAAAAACCATTGCTGGTAACTTCAAAGTGGCTGACCCATTTTCCCTTATTGGGAGCTAAATTAAGTGTGAACAGAATCAGTTTACTGTGTTGTGCACAAAAGTGCTTTATCAGAAGACAAGGTGTGGTTTTGTCCGTAAATGATGTCACAAAAGCTGTAGACATTTTTTTGTTGCAAGCAGGGGTTGGGGTTAGGGGCAGATGACAGCAGACTCTGGAAAAACTTTTGTCCCAGAGGAACGTGCCTGAAAGAGTTTGCTGTGAGAAATTGTAAGAGGAGGGTTTATACTGGAAGTTGAAACTTATCCTGTGCTGTAGTGGTTGCCTCTGCTTTGACTATAAATAGAAAATACGCGCCTGCCAAATTTCAATTTTTAGAGCCCCTTTGAATCTGTGCCAAGGAAATAATATCTTAATTTGTATATCTGTTTATTTTCCTCCTTCTGTGCATAACTTGAAATGGCAACTCTTATTAGATTTTTTGAGATTAACAAAAGTGCAAAATGAACTTGGACATCATTTTTATGTGGGACTTAAAAAATAGCCAGTAGCTTTTTTTGTTTTCTCCCCCATGAGGGCACTCCCTTGCCCCTGAAACCATAGTGCTTGTAATCAAGGTTGCCTCAGTTTTTCTTAGCCGCCAAGCTAATGCTACCTTGTTTCACACGGTGTAGCTTTCCGCGTGCATCAGTTTGTTGCCTCGGTGGCATGTGTCCAAACACTGGATAAAATTAAAGAAATGTTTAAAAATGTGTAGACAGGATATCAGCCAATGTAAAATGTCGAGGCAGGCAAGTGGTTGGCAAACACAGGTATTTATTTATATCAAGTTTAAGGAGAAAATGTTGAGTGAACAGCTCGCTCTCCCACAGAGACGATGCTCAAGCTGTGATCCTGACCATCAGGGATGGTTCTTCCTTTCAGGAGGAAGGCTACAGCCTTGTGGTTAAGACCATCAAGAAGGGAGGAAATAACATGCCACTTTAAATCTGGGTTTGCCACCGGCCTGTGCCTACACTGTCACGCTGGCAGCCCTCGCTGGCGGGTGCTCAGCCCGGTCCGGCTTGGAGCAGGACTGAGGAAGAGGAGGGCACGGACATGGGACTGGACGCTGGTGGCCGGGTCAGAGGGTCGAACCGTGCTGTGCTGTGGGTTTGAGCTCACCACCAGCAAACACGGCGCAGCTCTGCCCCGTCCCAGTGCAGATGCACTGCAGGTCATGGCACAGACCTCTGCTGCTGGGCGAGCTCAGGGCTGAGGCTGGCGCCCGAGGCGAAGCTCATGCCAGCTGCCGGCACGTCGGCTCACCCGCGGGCTCGTGTCTGACGGGTGCAGGATACCTGGCGTCAGCCACACGACGTGGTGCAGGAGGAGAGGGACAGACAGAGCCTCACGTGTCTGCAGGGAGGTGTGCATGGCACGTGTGGTCGTCTCATTCCCAACCTTACTTCATGAGCGACTGGTTTTGCCACTGGAGTTTCCTGTGTTGCTCCACGTGCCTGGAGGTGTTGCTGCTTTGGCTGGGCTCTGGGTCTGGCTGCTCATCTCAAACTAAGAGCAAGTGTGGGGTAAACCAGCTGGGCGTCTTTGCCAAAGTGCATGTTGGCTTTTCATGCTGGTAGGAAAACAACATTTTAACTAGGCGAGGCTGGCTGGGAGGAAAAGTCTTGCTGAAGTGGGACTACTAGAGAGTGAGTGATTCATGCCTGGAGAGGTGGATGGCTGTGGTTTAATGATGGTGGCTGGGAAGATCCATGCTTCTAAAATGATACATGGATTTGGCATTAAATTAATCCTGAATTAAAATAATAATAACAATGACATAGCCAGGTTTTTCCTCTAGCCTTCTAGATGAGGGTCGCTGCTGGAAGGTGGGTGATGCACGCTGGAAGCCTGTTAACACTGAGAAGGATTTCTTGTCTGTTAATTAAAAACTGGGTGCTGCTGCTGCCAACAGCATCCTCCTCTCCTTCCCACTTTGATCTGAAAGGGAGGGGGAGGGAGCTGGTGCCTGGTACTCTTAGGGAAAGTTTGGGGCTGTCAGTCACTCAAATCCACGGCTAATTTGGACCTTCGTGGAGATGTCTGAACTCCAAAAGCGCAACTGGGTTTCAGAGGCTTTCTTCTCCTCAGCAGCACCAATTCTGGCTGGCAGAGCTGTGCGTGGGCTCGGCGTGCTGCTTGCTGTTGGTTTGATGTAAAGGTGCACAGCTCTCCTGCACGTTTCATGGCACGAGATGCCTCACGTGGCCCGTGGACTGTGCTCTAGGAGCAGGATGCCTACAGACAAAGTGTCCAAGTTACATCCCTTTGTATGGGCTGTCTTGTCTTCCTCCTCAGTTTGTAAAAAAAGAAATGTGGATACTGACATGATATGGGGAGAAAGCACGTTGGTTTGACCCTAGAGTTGGTTGGAAGCTGAATTTCTGTCCTAGAGAAAATTCCTTCTTTGGAAGGAGTTTTGTTGCAATTGGAGGCAAGAGAGAAAAAACACATCTGCATTTTGAGGAGGAGAAATGCTGAAGGGTCCTGTGCTGGGAGTAGTGAATCACCATTTTCAGCTTCCTAGCTTTGCAGATGGAAGCTGTTGTCAGCTTTGCTTCCTCTGGAAGATGGGAATATTCCAATGGAGCAGCTGCAGACCCATCGTTGCCGTTTTCCCGTGGAAAATGTTGATATTATTAAAAGGGCAGTTTCTGTCAGAAGAGCACTCTGCCAGACATTTCCTGACCTGGCTTTGTACTTAACCTTTTGTCTTGCTTTCTCCGTCTGTAAAATGGATGTGCTCATTCTCAACCACCTGTATAAAATGCTGAAATTTGTGGATGAAGTTATGACAACGCGGTCTCATTTAAGATTCCGTTCCTGTGAAAGATTCAGCTGCTTTCATGGCAGTTCCCCATGGAGCTAGTCCTGTCTCTCACATAGGCAGGAACTTTTAAAATGCAAACATTAAACAGATACGAAGTGTATTATTGTAAAATTACGTGCATTCATCTGCTCCATCTGTGCAATGTGCAGACAATCCCTTTATTTTACTACTGCTTCTGTGTGTCCTGGGAAGATAACTTCTCGTCCTTCTAACAGTCTGCTGCAGATCTGTTACTGTAACATTTGATTTGCATAAATCAATCATGCTAGCATATCAGGAATATTTTTGAGTGTACTCCTAACCTATGATGACAGAGACTTTAGTTTGGGAATCTGTGTAGTTGCTGTTGATAACAAAAGCAACGAGACAGGAGGAAGGAGCTGTGTTTCTTGCCTGAGTTTTGCCAGTCTATACTTAATTGCCCGTAGTGGCTGTGGTATTTCTGCTCAGTCTCTGTTCATCAAAAAAAGTGTGTGTTACATACTCTAATAAATCAAAAGCTCATTTGTGATATGAAAAGGTACTTTCTTTGCAGCAGATGAAACAATTAGTATCACTTCAGTTTTAATGTATTCTGCATTTGAGCCAAAGTTTCTAAGGATGACATGTTTATTCTGTAACCTAGCAGTTTGACAAATCTTGTGATTTTAAAGAAGATCTTGAAGATGTTATGGTAATGTACTGTATGCTTTGGTAGGTTGACAGAGTTTGAAGATACACCAACAAGTCAGCTAACCATAGATGAGTTTATGAAGATTGACTTGGAAGAAGAATGTGATCCTCCTTCATTTACAGCTGGTCAAAAGAAACTGAAGATACAGCAGGTGAATGCTGAATCGGATGCTCTTTGTACTTCTCTCTCCTCCCCGTGGCTGTTCCTTTTTGAATCAGTTAATACTGACTCCTAACTGACCAGCCTTTGATAGGGTTAGTTACATTTATTTTGAGGTTCTTAAGAGAAGTGTGAGCATTAGTGCCTACGATACCCATTAACTAAAGGGTGTTTTTGGTTTACTGGCAAAGGGAGAGATTCCTGGTTAAATAAAGCTTTTCTCCTGCATAATTTTTGCTCCCTCCTCTAGAGAAACTTGTGCTTTCAGATACGAAGCTTCAAATGTAGCTTTAAACATCCCCTGAGGGATCGAAGTACATCTCCCATCTTCGCCAGCCGCCATGGGAAGCCCAGTCACTGCTCTAGTTAGTGCAGCCCAGGACGTCTGGGTGGCCGAGTAAACGAGTGCCGCCTGGGACTTCTGTCCTTTGCAGGGTACCTGTGTTTGGTGCTGTGTTGAGGGCTCAGCACACTCTGCCCAGTTGCTCCCCCATTTGCAAGCTGACGCAGTTACACTAATCACTTTTACTCCTCTCTGCTTCTGAGCTACTTCTGGTCTACTACCTGACCTTCTACCAAAGCATCAAATCTTGTCCTTACAAAACCGGAGGCTCTCATGTGACAAATTAAGCCGAGCTTGTGGCGTGGAGTGGCTGTGAGTGTTGAGTAGCCATCCTCATGTCTGCACTTCGATATGCTGTGTGCACTCTTCCACCCGGGTTAGCAAGGGTCAGGGTCGCAGAGGTGTCCAGCTGGGTAATTGGATCAGAAACCACGCACCCATGGTCAGGAGAAGTACCACTACACAGAACTTTTTTTAAAATGCATATGAAAACAGTAACCCAATTACTTTAATAAGACTGCTGGGTTTTGTGTGGTACAGCACCTGCTTCCACAGAGATTAGTTCTCATGTGGTTTAATTTCTTTACAAAGCACGGACTAAAGCTGGCACCAGAGAAGGTTTTACTACCAACACAGCGAAATCTTACATGATTAGTTTTTCAGGGTTTTTGTTTCTACTGTTCAAAACATGCTACCATTTAAAGGCCTGTGGGCATGTTTGTGATCTTCTCCAGAGCCTGCCAGGTGCCGTAGGTCAGTACCTCACTGCCATCTCCTGTGTGCTGTGTCTGGCCTGGGCAGCACGACTTCCGCGCTGTCCTTGGGCTTGCTCACATCTGTAGGTGCAGCCATAGACTCTGACTGGTGAAGAAAGGGGCCTTTTATTTGCAGCTTGCCAGAGTGCAGGTTCCTTCTGAAGTATAGAGATGGGTGAGATTACATTTGAAATCGGTCAGTATTTTGAAACTTGTCTTACTTGCCTGACACTACACAGTGATTTGAGTTGGGATTCAACATGTGCTTAGTGCTTTTAAAATACTCTATGATTCTGTCTCTCTACATACAGTTCATAAACAGTACAAAGTGTGGTTTATTAGTAATTTCACATTTAATTTGTTTGTTTTCATTTCAGCTTGAGAAGGCATTATCAAAAAAGCTGGAGGATTTTGAAGGTATAAGTTGTGTTTGGTGTAATGTATCACGCATTTGTTCAAAATAACATCAACGGTTGCTGAATTTTAGTTTTATTTCAACACCACAGGTGAAATATCGAGCTATCAAGATGAAATAGAGATTGAATTAGAAAACAGTAGACCGAAAGCAAAAGGCGTATTTGCAAATTTCACTAAAGATGGTAAGTCTGTAAAGTCTGTGACTATTTAAATAATAACGGGTTCAGATCCTGCAGGCAGTCTTAAGTGTATGAGCTTTGTTGTGATAAATGTGATCATATATGTGCTGGCGTAGTACAAGATCTCTATTGCATTTGACTTCCCTCTGCCAATTAGTTGGTTCAAATACCAGTCTTCAAAACAACTACATAGTTCATTACAGTGGCAGTTCATTAATGATTTCAGTTGTTTTTCTTTCCTGGTGCAGTATAAGCTTGGCACTGGCACCTGAGAATGTTCCTTTTCATCACTGAAAGTGCAAGGGACCAGTATCTTGACCCTCCCGTCACCGAACTCCTGAGTTGATTAATCGATATGGAAGGGCTTTGTGCAGGTTGCACTGGCTATTTTTTATTGGTAATTACACTAGTAAGTAGTCGGCTTCTCTTGCAAAACCCTTTACCTGACGTAATCTGAAAACACAATACTTCTGTTTTAAATCATGAATGTATTCACAAAAATACGTTTTGATAGCCAAGGTGATGAATTTGAAGATCATCTGGAAACTCCATGCATTCATACTTTGTACTATAATATTGTGTATTTCTTCTACAGATTTTCTCTAAACATTTTTGTTCTCTGAGTGAGTGCCTCCTTGTGTAGTTTCTGTAACAGATGGTATGCAAGGGTGTGTGTTTCCCTTACAGATTCTATAGAAGATAATACCTCTAGCATACTTGGAGAGGAGGAGGCAGAAGATCAGGAACTGGAAGCAGCTGCTAATCACTTAAACAAGTACTTTTATGATGAACTTCATGAGAAGGCTAGAGTAAGAAAAAGTGAAGATGGGGAATGCAGAAATGGAAAGGAAGCTTCTGTAAGGCCTCCCGCACTGGAATCCTTGCTCGGCCCACTCCCCACTGCAGCTAGTCTTGGCATAACAGAGTCCATAAAAGAGTGCATATCCGCTAAGGACCAAGAGCCTGGTGAGTCCGAGATCGGTTCAGCTCAGAGTGGAAAGTGGACACATGCAGCTGATTGTGGGTTTGTTGTGGAATTTGCACGTGTCTTGACGGTTCCTGCGGTAGCAGTTCTGTGAGTCACTGTAATGTCGAGGTACAGGGGCTGTGAGGCTGGATGGGACCAGTGGTCTTGGGTGTTGATGGTCATTGGCATCAGCTCTTCAGGAAACTGCAGGAAAATCTGATCTGCTTAATTATTTTCTGAAGTCTGAGAACATGTATCTCTTGGTCAAGTGGATTTGCAGTCATATGATAGCTGATGGGCATATTTCAAGACATGCAGTCTTAATTAGGAAATTGGAGGAAGCAGATTCTGTAAATTTGACTGGGAATTAAAACCCAAGTATGAGAATTTTAGATCAAGGCAGACTTTCTCAGGAGATACTTTACTGGAGTCAAACGTTATGCAGTCTGTGTCTCTGACTGGGAATCTTTGCAAATGTCAGATATTTAATACTTTTGTAAGAGGAAATAACTGGTTGTACGCTTTTTTCTTTGATACAAACTTTGGTGCATGTTTTGATGGTTTTGCTCCATTTTTCTTAAAACCCTCGGATCTGTCTGGAACTTCTAGCTCTGTATAGGACAGCGGGAGCAGGACTGATCAACTAGGGAAGCCAGTTTTGCCAGAGCCATTAAGGCAGACAGCACTGCAAACGGCCAATTGTCCAGGCAGGTTTGTTTGCTTTTTCTTAGGTGTGCCTGAGCTTTACGGAAATGGCATTTTTTAAAATTCCTTTTTGCACATTAAGGACACGGGGAACCGAATGTATCTAAAGGGCAGTTTATTTTCTTCTTTGTCGCGGTTAATTTTTCCATGGTAAGACACACCTGTCCGAGTATGTTTTGTCAGCTTACTTGAGGGTCTGTGCAGCAGAACGTTCTGTTACACAAACTGTTCTGATGCTAATCCCTGTTCAACAGCACCGACTTACTATAAGGTACGCCCTGCTGGAACACGTGAACCGAACGCATTCAGACTCTTATTATGTTAGTGTTTGCATCCCAGAAATGTAGCAGGATGATTGCACGTTTATGTTTTGTACAAACGAAACCATATAGAAACAGTTGAGGGGTTTTAGTTTTGTTTTGATTACGGTTAAGAAAATGATGGCTCGTGGCTCGTGTTTCTCCTGGAAATCAGCAGTTCATGTCGAAGAGAGGTCAGTAATGGCTAGAAGCTGTTGTTGTCTGGCTAGTCAATGACCTGTAAAAATTAGTTCCATGGATGTTTCTCAGCTGGCATTGCTATTGACCATTTCACTGGACAGGTTGAGGACTCAGTGAGTCTAAAGATCCAGCTAAGCTGCCATAGCCAGGTATGTTCACGAGAACATCCCTGCTGCAGGCAGGTGGGCATGGCTGCTCGTGCTGTGGCTTGTCTGCATTTTGCTGTTTGTTTTCTTTCAAAAGTGGAGGATGTGCCAAATGAACTGAGTAGGTTTCAGTATGTTCATTCTCTTTCAGTGCATCTGAGAAGTCATTGTGGGTGTTTGAACAGGTACATATTTTCTTAACATGTAGAGAAGCTCATATGCCGAATCATTGTTTTGGTTTTAATTTGATTGTAGATCCTGCCCCAAACTTTTTTTTTCTTTCAGAGACTGCTAATTTATTTTAATAATTTGAAAGCTTCACGTTCAATCAGATACTTTGGCTATATATGTACAGCGGGGTAGCCATGCTGGGGTGCTGTTCCCAGTCTCCATGCACTTGCCACGTGGTGCCTGCGTGGTGTGGGTGCATCACGGTGTGTGTCATCCCCCTGAGGACCTGGTTTTCTTCGGGAAGTCGCTTGAGTTTGGGAACAGTAACGGAGCTTCAGTGTGTTTTGGGTGATTGGAAACCAGGTCTGGCAGGCAGACGGGGAGGTTCACCTTGGCTTCCAGTTGGCATGTTATTACACCGAATGAAGAAAACCTCTTGTTAAGTTGCTTCCCGTTGGTCACCTGTGCATCTTAGCTCTGAACCCCGATGAAAACCAGTGTAGATGTTTCTGTCACCTCAGGCATTGATGTCTCGAGTTCTGCCTCATTGTTCTGGGAAAGCTGGGAAAGATTTTACCTGGAGTATCTTCTCCATTAGGCCAAGTATAGTTGGAAAAATTAGACAATTTCCAGGTTTCTGAGCCCTTCTTCAGGTCTGAAAAAGAAACGTCAGTTTTCAAAACTAAATACAGGATGAGAGCAGTTGCTCTGAGCTTAATTTGAGGTGCCACAGTTACAGATCATCTTGAAACAAAAGTAGTTGGTACCTGTGGAGGGAAGAGGAAAAGATCATAACATTTGCTGAATTTATCCTGTGTATTTGAATTTCGTTTAGTGCATTTTATATGGTGAATCTCAGCTGGTGGCAGGTTTGCGATGGTATTTCATGTTCAACATCTACGTCCGTTGGAGCAGGGAGAGAGTCATCATAACACTGCACCCTGAAGGTGACGTTTTGGTCCTTCTCCACAGCTGTGTAAACAGTCATAAACCAGGAACCTTTCCTTTCCCTCTCCAGCCCTGAGTCATCTTCACTGAGTGGACCTGGGTCATGTTGGGCTGGAGACCTCAGAGGGGGTGATTTTCTATCTCCTGCTGGGCTCAGTGTGTTGGATGGGTGCGTTACATCCCGTCAGCGCAGTGGTTGGAAATGGCATGCCTGGGGCTACGTGGTAAGGATTCCCAACAAACCCTTTTGGTCATCCACTGCGTGGTCGGGCAGGTGGCTATTCAACAGGAGCTCAGTGAGCCGGTGTAGTATGTGCAGTGTGTGGCCTCCTTAAATGCAGAATATCTCCTCTCCTCTCTGTAATAATCTCTCTTCCTCAAAAAGCCCTCTGCTGTAGGTACCTTCTACAAAGTCTTTTCATTTGGCCTGTGCATGTGGTAATTCAGTTTATAATTGCCTACAACAGCTGCTTTGGGAAACCTTCCACCTTTGTGCCATGGCGGCTACAGCAACAGCAGAAGGTTTCTCACAAACTGCTTATGCAGATAAGACTTAGGTGCGGAGCCCAAGTATTAAGAAAAATCTAGTGTATTTTTGCTCCACTTGCAACTGGTATTTGATCAGTGTGAGCTTGTCTATATGAATGTTTTATGGAAAGCATAGTATTTTAGCAAATTTGCTTTACAAAGAGAGCATGTAAGGTACCAGGTTAATGAGTCTGAGGCAGTAAAGTGCTTAGAATAAACACTATTTTGACTGTTTTTTTCCTACAAAGTATATTAATTTGCAGAGACATTTAAGCTGAAATCTGTTTGAGTGTTTGCAACCTGCTGCTTTATTGTTCTTCATGGTAAAAGTGCTTTATAGTGAGATCTCAGTTTCAGAGGTGGAGGTCAGGTAGAGGAGTCTGCCCGTTTTCCTGGCTGTGCAGCATCCCTGCGTCCTCTCCATGCTCTACGTGCTCTTCCTGATTCTACAGTCTCTCAAATCAGGGCACCAATTCCTTTAGGAGACTGCCACAGTCAGACACCATGGACTTCCTTCTCAAAAAATACATTATTTGGTGTAAACTTTCCCTTTATGATTTATTTTTATGTCCTTTTTATACCACTTCAAATAATCTATCATCTTTGTTGGTATTTCTGTGCTGCTGATGTTTGCTGGCTGTCACCCTGTCCTTCCCCTGTCATGCTGCTAGGGTGTACACTGCCAGTTCACCTCTTCTTGGCACATAAATCAAAAGTCATAAACTTAATTCTGGCTACGGCTAAAAGTGAGGGAGGTCTGAGAATAACAGAGATAAAGGTAAAATCCGGGGTGGAAGTTACCAGCTGACTTTATATACCTTCTCCTTCGTAATCTAGGTAAGGTTTGAGACCTGATTTAGTTTTTGTTTTGAATCAAAATTCACATGCCGTCATTTAGGGCAGTAGTTTCAAGTAATGTGTGTGAGGTGGGTGGTAACACGCTCCTGCACGTCCGCATGAAAGTAGGCGGCTGTTGCAGTGAGAAATTGCCGTGCATGTACCATCTTGCGCTTGGTTAGGCACCCAGCAACTGCGTTCGCTGCTGATTTCACACAGGATACATGAGAGAGGTTTTGTACGTGTTCATAATTGTTTGCTCATTTATTGCTCCTTGTATTTATGCCTCCATTACTGCTGCAGGCATAATCTGACACAGGCTGAGGTCGAAAGATGTTGCCATTGATTTCTGTGGGTGTTAAAGACCCCATGCAGACAGTGTTCATTGATCGAATAGTCGTTGTTCCTGTGTACCAGCACTTTCCAACTTCTTACTCAAGGAGGATGTGAAAAGTGGCTAAAGATGAGGTTATACGAGACAGGGGTGGGCTCATCCTCCACGGTCTTACTCTTTTCCTCCAGATGCTTAAAGGCTCATGAGCTGAAAACCATATGCTGAGTTTGCCAAGGAGAGTTGTTTGCCCCATCCAGGATCCAGCTCAGATTGCTGTGTGGTGGGGGGCAGGCCGTTGCTGCAGGATCAGCAGATGGATGTTGACCCTCTCTGTGTGCTGATTTCCTCCTCCAGTATCCTCCTTTCTTCCTCAGATTTTGTCTGAGTATGCAGTGCAAACCATTTGAAAATATATACATGTATACGTGCATATCAAAGTCTACAAAACCACATAATCAGTAATTAGAATCATAGAATCATAGAATGGTTAGGGTTGGAAGGGACCTTAAATACCATCTAGTCCCAATCCCCCTGCCATGGGCAGGGACACCTTCCACTAGACCAGGTTGCTCAAAGCCTCATCCAGCCTGGCCTTGAACACTTCCAGGGATGGGGCATCCACAGCTTCTCTGGGAAACCTGTTCCAGTGCCTCACCACCCTCTCTGTGAAGAATTTCTTCCTGACATCTAATCTAAACCTCCCTGTTTTCAATTTGTACCCATTACCACTTGTCCTATCACTACAGGCCCTTGTAAAAAGTCCTCTCCCAGTACCCATGTAGCCCCTTCAGATACTGGAAAGCTGCAATGAGGTCTCCTCGGAGCCTCCTCGTCTCCAGGCTGAACAAGCCCAGTTCTCGCAGCCTTTCATCATAGGAGAGGTGCTTCAGCCCTCTGATCATCTCCGTGGCCTCCTCTGGACTCGCTCCAAGTGGTCAATATCCTTCTGATATTGAGGGCTCCACAGCTGGACGCAGCACTCCAGGTGGGGTCTCACCAGAGCAGAGTAGAGGGGCGTAATGTTAGAGATAACATTATGAAGCCTTATTAAATCATAATTGCCACATATATGAGAAACAAAGCTGCTGAGCACTAATTGTGTTACATATGTGAAGCACACTTGGTCAAGGATGTGTGTCCCCATACTGATCGCTCTTCATCTGGCTCTGGCCTCAGTGGTGCATTTGCTTTTGTGGTTTTAAGCCCCACCTGTGGAAATTAGCAGTGTGCGTGACCTGCTTGGTGCCACCTTCCTTGTGTGACACCTTCTAAGCACTTTGAAGCTTGATCGTTGTGTCCGTGTGCCTTTTCCTCACTGGAAAATATTTTCTGTGGCAGGACGAGCTCCTTCCCAATTTGGAGATCTAAGCAATAAAACCCTTGGTAGAAGCTAATCTTTCTCATCTAGCCCCTATATGCCTATGTTTGGCAGCCTTGATAGATGCATCCCTGATTGAGCCTTCATTATGCTGCTAATGAGATGTGAAGAGCTTGCTGCAGCCAGCATGGTAATAGGAGACCACCAGCTGCTTTGAACGCAGTTTTTTGGTACCTGAAGTCTTGGGTATGAATTACAGATGACATGATTTTTTTTAACTTGACTGTGTGTGTCACTCACAGATGAGTATTGCGTGTGCACGTGTTACTCCAAAATCTGTGTACGCATGCTTTCATGCACGATCTTTGCATTTCATTAGAAGACAGGAATGCTATAAATCCATTCCATATTCATGCTGTGAGTAACTAGGAAGGTTAAGGGATGAAAACTAATCATATAGTTTGGCTGAAAGATTTCCAAACAAATCTGGAGAGGAGTTTTGGAGAGAAACCTGAAGTTCGTTAAGAGCCATTTCATTTGAGTGAAAGCATAAGCTGAATCACGTGAATGCATTTTTAGAACATTTGTGAATGTTTTAGGAATTTTCTGAAGGGTTGGTGTATCGATACGGAAACTCCTTAGAGGAAAACATGTCGTTTTTGTCAGAAGACTTGGTCAAGAAGAACTGCCCCAGAGCAATGGATGCTGTGGTCGGGGGAAGGTGGGGTTTGGGTTCCTGAGCTGCACGTAGCAGATCCATCTCGTAAACTTTACGTGGCCACGTCCCATGTGAATAAATGCCCTTAGCTCCTAGCTGGCCAGTCTGGCTGTCCTGTTAGCCCGACTGTTTCGAGTGGGGGGAGTCTCTTTATGCCCTCCTGTGCTGGTTTTACTTTATTAAACCACGATCCTTTCCCTTTCCCTTTCCCATTTTTTGTTTCAGAAAATTTGTGTTTGGAATGGGAAATATTTTTAAATCTTGTATATTTTTTTCCCTGACTCCTGCCTCATCCCAATGTGACTTTTCTGTCCTGAATTCTTCCAATAAAAGCATGATGGAAAATCAGTTTCCTTTGCAATTTGGGTAGTGTAAAAACCTTACGTTGCTCTTTGATGAGGAGGCTAACCTGCTGCTTAAGGCCTCTTTCCCCTTGCTTGAGGAAAAAAAAGGAAGAAAGCTGCTTTCTCCCCTCTGGCTGCTTCAGCTGGCTGCTGGCCACAGGCTCTTTGGAGAAGGAGGCGCAGCCGGGTTGTGGCTCAGGTTCGGAGACGTGCGGCTGGGAGGGGAGAGTGGACATATGGAAGGGTGCTCTGGTGCATCCTTCTGTGTGCTGGTGTGTGACGGTGCTGCTGCATTGATGCTGCTTTTTAATGGAGCCAGGAGAAGCCATCAGCCCGAGCTGGGGTGTATGCAGTGTTTCCTTTCGTGTCGAGGGGAAATCCAGGTCTGCCGTCATCTGCTTAACCTAGGCTTAGGCTTAAGGAGTTGGAGATGTGCAGGAGCACAGAGCTGGGCAAGCAGGGAGGAGAAGCTCAGCTGGGCCTTTAGAAATGGTCCTTTTCCTATGTCTAAATAGCAGAATTATGAAAACAGTTGTTCCCCAAGTAGTGTGGGAGAGTTGTGTTTTCGTGGTTGACTTATGCCTCGGCATTTGTAGTCACCAATCTAGGATTTTCCTTCTATTGGGGCTTCTTCTCGAGGTTTTCTCCTGTCTGCACTCCCTAGCATCAACAAGATGCTGGTTCTTAGTGTGGCAGGTACTTTCAGGTACATCCTGACAGGCTCCTGTCTTTCTCAGGGCTGGTTATCAAGATGCTCTGAGGGCTGGAGCCCCTCTGCTATGGGGACAGGCTGTGAGAATTGGGCTTGTTCAGCCTGGAGAAGAGAAGGCTCTGGGAAGACCTTCCTGCAGCCTTCCAGTACCTGAAGGGGCTACAAGGAAGCTGGGGGGGGATTTTTACAAGGGTCTGTAGCGACAGGACAAGGGGTAATGGGTTTAAATTGAAAGGGGGGAGGTTTAGATTAGATATAAGGAAGAAGTTCTTCCTGGAGAGGGTGGTGAGGCACTGGAACAGGTTGCCCAGAGAAGCTGTGGATGCCCCATCCCTGGAAGTGATCAAGGCCAGGCTGGATGAAGCTTTGAGCAACCTGGTCTAATGGAAGGTGTCCCTACCGATGGCAGGGGGGTTGGAACTGGATGGGCTTTCAGGTCCCTTCCAACCCAAACCATTCTATGATTCTATGAACCTGTGGAAGTGTAACCATCTGAGGGATCACTGCCCCACTTCTAAATCTTGGTTGAAATAGGCTGTGGATTAAAACACAGCTTGGAGAGGTGGAGTTGGGGAGGTGACGACATAGATGCCTACAGGCACACAGGAAACTCGGCTAAAATATTGAACTCTTTCCTAGTATGAGAATTATATGGTATTTCCGTATATATCATATGTACCTGTCAGAATTTGAGCCCATTAATGCTCACAGTTATTTGGTTAGGTGGCCAGTTTGCAGAAGAAACAGACATTCTTGCCCTGCCCTTCTGCCAGAAAGGAAGAAATGCCACCAGAAAATTCACTGAAAACTGAAATTGTCCGTTAGAGGGTTGTGGAAAGTGAACTGTGTGGAGGCTGCGGAGAGGATGCTACATTTGCAGAGAAGGCTAACTGCTGAGGAGGATGTTATTTGAGCAATTCATCACGGTATCTGAAATGTCAGGAGTGGAGGCCTGGGTCCAGTTCAGGGAGGCTTCATGGTTTCAGTTGTTATTGAGAATAAAGACTTATTAACCTAGGTCAAGGAGCCAGAAAACGTGCCCTTGAAAGAAGGAAGTACAGCACAGAGAGATTTGCAAGGCTTAGCTACTTTGGGTTTAATATGATGGGTAATAAATCCCTGTGCAGTGCTGTGGTGGATCCTGACCACTTCGTGTTTGTCTTGCATCTTTTGAAAAAGATAAAATAATCCTCCATCTAGTACTTTGTTTTCTTGTGGTACAGGTTCAGCTGGTACAAGCAATACCTGCAAATGGAAAATCCACTGAAGTAAACCCTTTAAATGAAGTGCTGCTTCTGCAAGGTTTTAATATGTGTAGCAGTTTGTTGTTTTGCTTTTGTTCGGTAGCTTTGAATTTAGTTTAAAAAAATTAATTCTTATATCCTCTTAAGGATTAAGTTCATCACACCGCTGCATACTTCATCTGTTTTGTTTGTTGGTCTGAAATCCATAGGACTGCCTTGGTAGTCAAGATAAACACGTGTGTGCATGGGTTGGACTGCGACTTGCGTAGATGACCCTTGTAATTAGGGATTTCAGATAAGGCACTACAGACTGTTGATGAAAACAGTCATGAGTTTAGCCTTCTATAATTGTAGTCTGACATTTTTGGTTTGCTAAATGCTTTCATAACTAAAATGGATGTGTTATCCAATAGAGGAACAGTATTAATGTTGACACTGTTGGCAATTAAGAACAGTTTTGGAAACTAAATTTTACTACTCCTGATTGCTTTTGAAATAATTTGTTTTTCAGTGTTACTTTAGGATTGGTTCATTTATTAGGTCTTTTTTCTTGTGTGACAATGAGATAATTGCTATTTATTTTTTATCCTGTAAGCAATTATAATCAAAGCAGCCAAATAAAGAGTCTGCTTTGACCTGGAATCAGAGTGACCTGTTGACATGAGGCTACTGTACTCCTCTGCTTTTCAATTTCAGGTTTTTTTCATATGCACTCACCAGGATGCATTCAGTAGGGCTGAAAAAATTGCGTTTAGAGCTTTCGATGTTCATTAATTACAGTGGTGCAAAGCTGTAGAAACTGGCAGATAAGAACAACTCTGGGTTGGTTATCAGTGACAAAAATCGTGATTTTTTAATCTAGGTTTGTGTGGACTGTGTTGGGTTGGAGTGCCTGAGGCGGTCGGAGGAGGAGATGCCATCAGGCTGTGTGGGGAAGGGTAGCTGCAAATTAGGGGCAATTGCCAAGAGTTGATTCTATGGATTTTATGGATTAGCCAGATTTTGCTAAAAGGAAGCAGAATTATTTTTTTTTTTTTTTTACTTTTAAAGTCAACAGTTTAAGGTAAGGCTCAGCTTTCATAACAAAACGTGTGTGTACACCTAAGATTGTACAAGTTGTTTCCTGTGATGAAAGGCCCGGACGTTTACAGCTGGGTAGTAGAAATAAGGGAGTGAACGTGAAACGAGAGCGTAAATAATGCTGTTGAGTAGTACCAGGAAAGAAATTTGGAGCAAGAAACAAGCCTCTTGAGATAGGTATAAATGCAGAAGCCAGAAGTAAACAGCTGTACAGTGGGTGGGAGGATACCATTTTTCAGCAAATTCACTACCTAAATGCTGTGTTTGATTTAGTTATGGTGGGGAAGCAATCATGTGCTCACAGATGGGAAGGAAGTAAAACCATTACATAGGAACAAGGTGAATGACTGATTTTGGAAGTTGTGCTTAATGGCCCTTACTAATTTCCTGCTAAAGGTGAAAAATGCAAATCCCCGTTACCACAGAAGTCACGTATCAAAATGCAGCAATGTCCATATCAACATGGGATCATGTCACCGGTGGTGCTGTTGTATTCTGTCAATGATTTCATTAAATAAAACATACTTCAGTGAGAAGTTGCTTTTCCATAAACTCTCTCATTGCAATTTGAGCCAGAGTTTTTGCCTTTCGTGGGAGTACTGCTTTCCGTGCCCCACTGTGTCTCACAGCCCTGTAGATGAGCTAACACGAAGCTCCTGTGCCAAGTTATTCGCCAAGAGGAAAGATAAAATCCCTGGTTTATACTGCACTGGTTGAATTTGGCCTCCAGTTTTAACACAGAGCAGGTGTGGCGGGATGTGATGTTGTGGATGCACTGGCTGAGGTTAAGAAGTGTCTTGCCCAAGCAGCTCATCCCTCTCCTGTCTGCTGGCGTTGGTGCACGTGTAGTTGCCTTGCTCACCTGCGTCTGTCAGAAATGTCACGGGCTCGTGCAGATGTTTTTAATAACAGGGTAATTTTGAGAGATAAGTGTTAGTGAGTGATGCCTTGGCTGGTACAGCAGCAGGCGGGAGGGAGGGGGGGGGGGAGGCCATACCTGCCACAGGGGGAAGGGGCACAGGGCTTAGTCGCTGGGGCAGAAACCAGCTCCCCCAGCTCAGCTGAGGTCAGAGGAGTGCTTTGGACCATGCCTTTGCACCAGCAAAGAACATGTATTTTGGAGACTGAGAGTGGCATTTGTGCTTGCACTGAGGTATCGGTGCTGGAAGAGTTTTATGATCCGTTAGTGACCGGGAACGGGGACGCTTTTGCCTAGGATCGTTTTATATGCAGGGTCTTTGTAGAGAGAGTAAGATTGATGTTTGAAGTTCAGTTCCAGAAATGCAACACTTAGAAATCTGCAAGCAATGAAGATGTTTGGTTTAACAAGGTGGGGAGGGAATTCAAAAAGGTACACTGAATTCTCTCCTGAAAAAGCCTTCTTTTAAATTTAAAGTTTATTACTTTATCTTGACTTTCAGAAAGCTCGCATGAAACTTTCTTTCCTTTGAAAGCTTGATAAAAACTCTTAAAGTACTTTGACTGAAACAGAAAATTTAATAGTGAGGCATTTTGAACATGGAACGATGTTTGTGGGTGAGTAATTTAAACAGGTACTAATACGAAACGGTATGGTACTTGAAAGGCTACAATCAGTGTACACACACAAACTGGGTACAGTATTACTGGGAGCAATAAAATGTAGGAATTCTTCATACTGCTTTCATTGCAAACAATTTTTATGGTATGGCCTGTGAAGCAATTGAAATGCAGAGAGCTGGCACATCACTAGATTGATAATTCCTCCTGCTACTTACAACTTATTCTCGGTACAGATGTCCCCAATTCTTTCTTTCTGTCACATTGAAGTTTCTTGTCTGCTTCAATTTCATGCCTGCCTCAAACGTAGCATTTTTTGAAATTGTCCCACCAGTTTTTTTTTCCCTCTTTAAAAGTTTATGTCAGATGAAATCTAACTGCTGGTTTTTATCCTGAGGTTTACACTTAAACTTTTAACAAGCTTGTTTTTAAGAACAGTCTTTCCTTGGGAGAGTACTTGGCTGACCCATCAATAATTATGTAGTAATAAAGCAACTGTGTAAAAGTGGCACCTGCATGCTGAACAGATTGGTTTGCAGAGCCACCGACAAAGACGAATGTTTATTACATTTTACTGCTTTTGGTTCTACAGATGCAATACACCCATTTTCTTTTTGGCGTAAGAGTCATGAAAAGTAATTTCCAGTTGTGGGATGTTTATGATAATAAGGCTTTATAACTAGGGAGAGCCCAGACTGACTTTCAAATACCAGCATGAGTTTGCAGTGCTGGTAATTTGGAAAAAAATAAACAAAGAATATATTATATTTCTTTGCTTAACAAATTTTTCAAACAATCACTGGGACAGAACAGACAAAGGAAAGTACAGTGTCATGTTGTTTCTCTTCTGAATTAATTGCTCCTACATTAATTGTTGATTCCCCAAAATTTGGCAAGCTTCCTCATTCTCCTTGCTGCATCCAAAGGTTCCTACCTTTAATTTTACTACAACATGGGGAAAAATGTAGTGTCTAAAAATAATATGAAAGCCTCAAATTGTTGTTCTTGTTTCCTTTTATTTTTCTAAGTGTGAGTACAATTGAGTCTGAGTTTTAGATGACTTTGTACTATTCAAATCTGTCCTCTTCTTTTGGGCAAAATGTGGAATAATATAGTGCGCACGTTTTTAAGGCCGTTAGATGCGCAGTCAGTTAGCTGATTGACTGCAGTGTCACTGCAGTGATGACACCGTCTCTCAGTACCAGCTGAGAAGCACCCTGAGAATTAAACCTCTGTGGATGCAGGCATTGGGATCCCAGCCTCTCCAGCCTCCGGCATGGCCTCCTGATGCTCCCGTGTTGGATTCCCCCACGGTGATGCCGATGCGTGCAGACGCCTTGGCACAGCCGCGCTGGCTGCCTGTCAGAGCTATAAGGTGCTTTCCTCATCGACTTGCAAACCTCTTCTGGGCAAAGGCCAAAAGTCACGGGTTTTCTGCCATGGCTGCCACAAATAGTGCCTTGGACTTATTTTGGGTCTGTTACGCCTCGTTTAGAGTGAGGGTACAGTTGGTCCTGCTCCCAGAAGGCCCTGAAGTGGCACAGCTCCAGCTTCATCCCCTCGGTCCCTGGGGACGATGGCAGAGTGGAGGTCCACGTGCCTGGTTCAACCTGGCAGGAGCTGAGGAGCTGTTCTGCAGACCAGTTTGCTGCCACAGCCCTCAAGTCTTTGTGGCAACTTGTAGCTACGTCAGCAAATGCTTCCAACCCAGATCATTCGTTTCGGTTGGCAGTCGTTGACAGTAATGTTCCTTTGCTTGGCTTTGTTTTAGCATTTAAAGATTTTTGTGTTGATCTTGATGGCGTGAAGGGAATTGTGTGGGAGTGTTTTGTCTGGACATTAGTATTATCTGCTTTATTTTGCTGGTAAGATTCAAAATTTTACTCTCTGAGGAGATAGGGCTTTTGTCTGTGCACCTTGCTGGCTCTTGCCTCATCTGTCCCTTCTTTTGGCCCATTATCCTGGCCTTCCTTCACTGCAGAGTTAATGATGCTTAAGTCTGCTGTGGAAAGAGTTTACCTAGTTAAAACTAACATAAAGAACAATCCATCCTAGTCTTAGCTAAAGTACGAGAACTAAAGAAATAAAATATACATGAACATCTCTATTCCATAGGAAAGGATAGTACGTCTGAATTTGAAATGATGATCTGTTGGGTTGGGTTTCATTTTGTAATGAAATAGTAAAAAGTATCCAAAGCTTATTTTCAGGAGAGAACTTTGGTTTAGCTAACTCAAAATAAATTTTACTGATTTCAAAGGAATCAATATTGCATTTGATGCTGAATGTGTTTAAATGAAATGCACAGCACTCTCTCCGAATGGGCTGCGGACACATAGTCGTGTTTCTGAGAGTTGGTGCCATAATACCGTATGTTATGGTGAACTTAGATTAAGCCTCATGGGAAAGCATCGTTATTCAGTTAATTAAAGAAGAACAACTTTGATGCTATGCCATATGCTGTAAAACAAAATGGGTGCATGGCAGAAAGAGCCATGAATCCTTTTATTGTATGTGAGCTTGAGCTGTGATTTGTGACTTTCTTCTTGCCTTTGCAATACCGTGTTAAGCAGAGGCTTAATATATGTAAATAAAGAATTAATTACATGTAATGGGATGCGGGACCGTATTTTTTTCCAGTGCTCTGTTTGAAACGTGTTACCAGTCTACCTGGTTTTTGAGACTTACTAAAATCTTTCCAAACTCTTTACTTCCCTCTGCATCTCATCAGCATTTAGACAGGGTCTTTTGTGTGCCTGTGCCCTGGGGAAGACTGGCAGACTGGTGAAAAACTGTAATATCAGCAGTACGTAACCTAGCTAAAATGACATCTAAAATATAGTCCTGTTCCTATATAAACTTTATATACAACAGTCAGATGTTGAGATTAATCAGAATGACAGGTTGTACAAGCATATGGCTGGCCTTTCTGATAGCCATTAGCTTGAAAGGCTGGCTTTGAAACCGGCTCCATTATTTATAGGTGAATCACGCTGCTGGGCTTTGTCGGGAAAAGGTTATTTCTCCAGCTCCACTGAAACCTCCTGTGCACGGAAGTGAAGTGCCTTACTCCACCCTTCCTAGAGAACAAGACAAATTATTCTCCAGGAACTTCTCCACAACTTTCTTCTTTTGGAAAGTTGTGGTGTCAGAGGGCATTCCAGCGCTGTAATGATGGATCTCAAGCATATGGAGTACACATGCTAATTATGCTGTGCTTATGGTTCAGTCTATCCAAATGCCAGGGCATTGGGGCCTCAGAGCTGCTGCAGGCAAAATGTTAAAATCCTTCACCCACTGTCTACTGCGCGTCTGGGAAAATGTTTGCTGCAGTCCCTAAAACATCTGGGGAGAGGAGGAGGAACAAATGCATGTCCTCTCGAGGAGTTTGCTTCGGTACATGTGCTGTCTGCAGCAGGAGTGTTGCTGCGGTTTGGCCAGGTCACCAAGGGAACTTGCTGTGCTCCCCTGTCTTCTGGAGCCACCCAGGCGGTGCCTGGGCTTTGCGGAGATCCTTACATGCTTCACAGAGTTGCCCCAATGGATGCAGAAATGCTGTTGTCCCTGGAGCAGGGCTCATGGGAGCTCTGTTTGGGTCCAGAGCAAGACAGAGAAGTACCTTACCACCTACCTGTTTCCCAGCCATTAGGCATAGCCAGAGGCAAAAAGGTAGCACATCACCTAATATGAAATGGCACAACCTCCCTGATTTTTATTTAAAAGCATGGTCTGGGCTGGCTGTGGCCATCTGTTGCATAATGGACTGATGCTCTTAATATGGATCTGCCTTTCTGTAGCTGCTGCCTTTTAAGAATTCAAACCTATGTCTCCATCTTCCAGCTCTGTAAGCCCCAACTGGTGGGCCTGCTCACTGAGCCAGATCACGTGTGTGATCTCTCTCGGCCCCGTGCCTCTGATAGTCGTGTTGGCATAAAACACTGTCCAGTAGCTACTCTGAACCTAGTCCCTGTCCATCACAGAGGCTTTCTCCTTAGGGCCAGGTTCCCACCTAACTGCTTTGTTTACAAAGCTTTTGCTTTTTGCAGGAGAGCTTCTGTTCTTCCTTATTATTCTACTATAGTAATAATAAATAATAAGAATAAATTTTTACCTTCTCTCTCCTCTCCCCATCTCTGTAATTCCCTGCTTGCTATTTCTCATTAACAAGGAAGGAAGGAAGAAGCTGGGTGACAAAATGAGAAATTTCTTACCTGATAATTTTCTTCCAGTTAACAGCTTCTCACCATTCAGCCCGCCTGGACGGTGCGGTAAATGGCCAGGATACAAATTGATTTTTTTTTTTCCCCTCTCTAAATAAAGGCTCAGATACATAATTTCATATACTATATGGTGGTCTTGTCTTAATGTTAATAGCTGCCTGCTGAAGCATTTCTGTAGTCCGCGTGGCTTCTGGTGGCTGGTGCTGAGCTTGTCACCAAATCTACCGCAGACCAGCTCTGAACCTCAAAGTAGGGGGTAGAAGTTAACCCACCTTTGCTGAGAGATGGCAAGGGTGATTAGAATAAAAGTGTAAGTGACAAGTTCAGCCCATTCCTCTTTCTCACTCATCTGGGTGAGGTACTTTGCTAGGCTGTTTTTAACCTGCAGCAGCTCTTTGATCCAGACCGCAGGGGAGGAGTGGCTCTTCACTGGGGAGAGCTGACACAGGCCCAGGTCCGTGTGGAAGTGAGTCTGAGGCCTTTGGCTGCCCAGCGCTGGCCAGTGTGCCTGTCCCAGAGGTGGGGTCTGCGGGTAGGCGTGCAAGGGTGGGTGTAGTAACGCTGCCGTGGCAAGAGATGGGTCGGCGTTCGGCTGGGCTCTGCTTTGCGCTTCCTCATGGCAGTTCAACCATTCCTACTGCTAGGATCAATCCTGATTCTGGGGCCATTATCTGAGCCAACCATGACTTTTCAGTCATGTTCTAAGAAAATAAGTTAGCTTTGCTTTTGAGTTCCAATCAGTTAAATTAGCCCTAAAATGTTGTATTGCGAGTCTCCTCAAATTTTTCCTTTGTCTTTTGAGCTTAAAAGCTGTGTAAATCATAGAGTTACAGAAGGGTTTGGGTCGGAAGGGACCTTAAAGATCATCTAGTTCCAACCCCCCCTGCCATGGCTGTATATATTTAAAATTGTTTCCTGATGCAATTGATGGATTATTTTTATCTATAATTTTTTTAATAATTAAAGCAAAATTCTAGGATTTGCTTTTAAGTTCTCAGTAGTGCAGAGCTCCCTGTCTCGTTTTATTTGCTGCGGGGAGGGTGGCATGTTAGAGGAGTAGATTTACTTCTCAATAAAACATATGTCCTTCTGCTGGGGTGGCTGCGTGCCGGCCAGGCAAGGATCCTGGGCTCGCAGGGACTCGCAGGAAACGACAGCAGAGCGTTTAGTGCCCACAGCAAGACCTGGCTACTTAACCGGCGAGCTGCAGTTGCAGAAGTGATGCTTCAGCACTTAAACGTTAAACCAGCTGTTCCCTTTACGGCTGGCTCGGGTGTAATGTGCTCTTGCTGTTTTACACAGTGCTCTGGCAGGACGGAGGGAGTGAGCTGGAGCCTCATCTGAGCCTGGCTGTCTTTGCCGCTGGCGCTCCGGGGTGTTGTACAGCCTTCGCCCGACGCAAGAGATACGGCGGCGCTTTGCACTTGCGGCGTCTGGGGAGGGGAGCTGTTTAAGATGCTGGTCAGTTCTTCTCCCTGGCCTCTCCCTTTATATAAACTGTTACTGTTGCATACCCCTGCAGAGATTTAAGAAAATGCAGAAAATACAGGCCAGAAGGCACCAAAAAGAAGGAAGGGCGGGGGAAGGGAAAGGAGGGGAAAGGAAAGGAAAGGTGCCAAGAACAGCATAAAAGGAGGAAAATACAGCGGGGAATTGGCGATTGGATGGAAATGAGCAATAAGTAGGGGACATCTGTCTTTATATTTAGTCCGTAACTACTCAAGCAGGAGGGGGTGAATGTGTGGGTGAGTGCTGCGATGTGAGCGTGTTGCACCTTCGGCCGGAGGGCTGTGATCGCACTTGGTGGTGTTAGACACAGAAGTCACCCGTTGAAGAAATCTTTGCATGGGAGTTTGTTCCGTTTCTAGGCTTTGGAGGTGAAAAATGTCGTTTGTGGTAGCTAATGAGTATGTTTACCAAGTTGGTCATTGATGGTTATTGGTTTCAACAGCAAAAAATGGGTTTTGCCGTATTGTTGAGAGCAGCCATCCTCTGAGCACTTGGGCATGGCAGCGGGGTCGTGAGCTTAAAAAAGAACGGCGAGTTGCATCGAGTTAGTTGCATAAAAGAGTCCCTTTTTCACTGTTTCCCAAAGGTGTTGAAGGGGATGCGAATGTTATTCCAGAAGAAGAACATCTGCTGCTGGTTTTGAGGACAGTGTCAAGATGTTCTTCAGTTCAAAAGCTTAACTTTCAGCTGTATTTATTTTGGGAGGTTGAAAGGATTTTTTCTTAAGGGCTTTTTTATATTGCGATGTAGTTCAATAAGCATGAGCTTACCTTTTAAGAAAAATCTTCAGAATGAGAATAGCATTGTTTATTGCTGGTCTATTTTTGTACTACATCCTTTAAAAAACATACATATTGCAAGGGGGCATTTTCTAGAAAGAATGGAGCGACTAACTGTTTTTCTGATGAATTAGTGTTTAAGTTGACAAGTTTCCATGTCTGTTAGACCAGTGGCATAACCTTTAACTGGATGTAAAACGCACGGATGCGGTTTGGTTAGATCCTCTGTGGGCTGTGAGGTGAAACAAAAGCATTTGTTTCGGTGTGGATGTGCTGCCAGAAAAGCAGCAGGGTTGTTGGTGGGTTGTTTTTTTTTTTTTTCCAAACTGAAATTTCATTTATAAAAAATGTGCTCAGTATCTAAGAAAAGTTCTGTGAGAGATGACTGACTGTAGGAAGAGCTTTGCTCGTAATTCATTCCCATATATCATTAAACACACGGATTTGAAATTCTGTTCCTGTGATGGGATAATTGTTCTGCGACTGGCGTAGGAAGGCGGCTAATGCGCGAAGGCCGTTGGATGTCAGTCAGTTGCTACAGGACAGATGTAACACCCGGAGCTTGAATCTCAGTGTGAAGAAATAAGAGATGCAGGCACTTAATAAAGATGGGTTTGTACTTCTGTGTGGGGTTAAAGGAGAATCTTGTAGAACTGCCTTCTGCCTACAGCGATGTGGGCGAGCCCCATGCAGTGACTGCAAACCATCCGGGACTGATCCCAGCTCTTGTTCCTCTTTGCTCTGTGGAAAGGACCTATTTTTAGCAGATGGGCGCGAGGAAAGAGCTAATGAGCTTGCACATCCCTGCTTTTGGACAGGCTTATCTTGCAGAGCCGCGCTCTCACGCTTGCAGTAGTAGAGTATGTAGCTGATATATGGAGTTTCTTTGATTTATTTGATTGTGTCTTTTTCAGTCTATGCCCTTCATTTGGCCTTCATGGGCTTTGCCTCTATACCTCTAATGGTAAGCAAGGAGCTGGGCAGCGGGTGCTTTGAGTGCCAGGGCTCTGTGTCCTGGTGCTGCCGGGCAGCCTGGTGCCGGCCAGCCATGCCTCCCGCCATCCCTCATTGGCAGGAACGAACATTTCTGGGAAGAAGGGGCCTCACTCGGCATGGCGCGGTGTGTTTGCTTTCTCTGAAGGAGTGAGCAGGCTGGAAACTTGGCTTCGGCTGGAGAGGACCCCTTAACCTTGCCTTGGCAGAAGGAAATAATAAAGTGACAGACTTCATTTATCTTTATGCTGTATGCGTGGCCTTGTGTGCTCCGTACGCCATCAGACCTAAATCCTGGTGTCGAATTGGCACTGTGAAGGAGTGGGCTGTAATTTTCAAGGTGGCTTCAGGTACAATAAAATAAAAAACATTTTCGCTTAAATACGAGCGTACACGTCATGCGTTTCGTGACCTTATGTTGTCGGTAAGTGCAATTACTTTTGCTCTGTCCTTACATTCTGTTTTTGTGGCGTACTTTTGTTATGACGGCCCACGATGATGTTGCCAAAGGTGTCCGGGGGGAAGCGTAGCCCTTGGCAGCTGTGGCGCACGTGCTGTGGGGTGGGGGCACAGCAGGGCTGGCTGGGATTGCACAGAGGCGCCTGACCCTGAGCAATGAGATTGGCAACAGCTTAAAACTGCCAGGATAACCTCCCAGCCTGCTCCAGAGGCTCTTAGCCCCTTACGAATAAAACTGGCAGCGTACGCTGCTTGTCCAGACCTGCGGACTCTGCGCACACCTTGCCGTGCGGCAGGGTCGTTTGCACACCCATTGATCCTCGTACGCCGCGCTTCATGCTGCTGCAGCACTTTCACATCCATTTCTCTTCCCTACCTGATCGCTACGGCACTTTGTCTGCCCCCGCTCCCCTCCCGGTTACCCAGGCTTAATGACTGTTCTCTTCACGCCCCTCAGTAAATCAGTTATCTTCCCCTCCAGATGGGTTCTTGTCCCTTCTGATCAGCTAATCAATTATTTTCTGGTGCGGTTGTGCAGTGCCTTTTTTGACGCTAAGCTACCGCCTTCCCTTCGCGCTCCTTGTAGCTCCCAAAGTGGCACCGGCGCACCGCTCATCAGATTTAACCGCAAAAGCGTTTCTGCCCTGTCGCGTTCCTCCGACGTTTCTGTGGCTCCCGTTGGTTTTAATCCCTCCCTGGAGAGCAGCAATCAATCCCGCTGTCTCTGATGCCCTGGGCTTAGGTCGTTGGGTTTGTTGCTTGAGGATTTTTGTTAGTGAAAAAGCCTCTCCCAACTATTTTCGGATTTTGTCCTGCTCTAGCCCCAAAGTATTTCTTAAATGCCTGGGGTGTTGGTGTTGTGCTCACTAGGTGGAAGGATTCTTTGTTTAAACTCTTGTTGCTCTTTGCTACGAAACGGTGTGACAGAGGATGTATTTGCTGCATGGGACCAGAGCACCAAGTGCCTTCTATTATATCTGCTCCGGAGGATTTCCTGGGAAGTCTTCAGCCTCCATTTCTGTCTGTAAGGAAATCCTCTTATCTGGGCAGAGCAATAAATAGTGCTGCCTCCAGTAATAGAAACAGAAAAACACATTCTTCACATGGGTGTTTTTAAAAATGTGGCGTTTAAAAAATATATTGGCTGGAATGATTCTTCTGTGATAAATCCCCGTAATAGCGTGCTGTGTATGCATTTAACTAGCTGCACACAGGTAGGGAGAGGGGGAGATGGTGTGTTAAAAGAGGGTTTAGCGTGTATTTAGGAATGACAAGAACAGTAAATAATCCTACAGGTTTACAAACCTAATCCCTAGTGTCTGATTGTAGCCCTTGTGTCTACTAGAGTCGGTTGGAAAGATGTTAAAAGGCTGTAAAGAAAGGGCTTTGGGGGGGGAGGGGGTGTATTTTTAAATACTGGGGGAGCTGGCTGGGTTTTAAGTGGCGTGAGTGTAGTTTATTCGGGACCTTATGGAAAGCTCTAGAAGCGCCGTCCTCTGCCACGGAGACGTTAGGTATGGATGGACTAGGATGCTCCTCGCTGCCTCGCTCTGCGCTCTTCCCGATGGTACTTTCATTTAGTGGGGGGATGTTGTTATTTTTAACACCCAACTTCTTTTTCGCCTGTGCCTTGCAGTAAAGTGGTTGTTTTTCTTAACAGAAGAAATCTGCGATGTCTAAGAGCTGTGCCACGTGACGCTACTGCTTTTAAATAAGCTTTTAAGAGGTTGGACCAGATGTTGGCCACATCTGTGTTTTTATTTCATCGAACATTTCATTCCGACCCTTTTATTAAAATAGAAAATGATCATTTAGAAATTGTTTTGAAAAGTTTAGCAACTGGGAAGATCTTTCTGGTATATAAAAAAGCAAGTGGTTTACTTTCTGCCCTGGAGTGAGCCATGTAATATCAAGCAGGCAGATATTTATGGCTGGTAGGGTCTACTCCTGTTGGAAACGATTGCCATGGAAATTTTCAGATCAAAACGGATGTATTCTGGTTTGAATTGGCATTCTGTAACGAAATGCGTATTTTTTTTTCTCAGTGAAAGCGTTAAACTGGGGATTTGAAGGCACCTTCTCTTATGAAAAGCCCCTCGCATTTAATGAATGCCTATCACCTTGGCGGGAGAAGGGATGACTTGCAGGCAGAGGGATATCCTGCAATTACTCCCTCTACAGCCGTTATGGGGTCTAAGAAATGCTTATTACGTACAATTTGCTTCTGGATTCTTCTCTGTAATTTACCAGTTGGAGAATGAGTTTTCCGTCCCCGTTGCTAATTGATCCAATGAGAAAAACTGGCACCTCATTCAGTAACAAGTTATATTTAAAATGGCATGTGAAATTGTTCATGGTGCCTGAAATTACATCATTTTCAGTCTGGCGTATGAGGGCTGTATAAGGGAACCGACACCTCCTGTACTGTGACATATAGCAGGGTATAGGGGGAGCGAGGTGTTTAATGATGAATAAAAGCAGTGGCAGCTGGATTTCAGTGGGGTATTTTTATTGTTCTTAAGATGCTGTGGCAGCTTTTACAACAAATAATTTTGAGGTGCCACTGTAGGTAAAGTTGAGCTGCAACTTGAGTCGTTCTGTCACCGCTTCCAAATTTTGATTTTCTAACCCATGATTTTCAGAACTTACTAGTGATTTTTGAGGTTGGCTCCCTTTTTCTTTGTCCCTAATTCCAAGTCTGTGTTGATAGTTGACGTTTTATGTTGTCTGGTGCAATGAGGGGCGAGGAGGGGAGGAATTTTCATTAGCTCAGATAAACCAAATGGAAAGTTTTCCCCCCCCAGAATGTTGAGGAGACAAAAGGTAGATAACACAAACAAGGGAGAGGCCATCACCTCTTCTGTCCTACAACTTGGTGGTTAAAGCGCTCACCCAGAACATGGGAGACCCATTTCAGGGCCCATTTCTGCACAGACTCTTTCTGACCTAGGAGACGGGTTACTCTGGCCTGGCGCGCTCTTGCGCTCTGCTGTCGAGCTATTCTGTTTTGTGTAACGTAACACTGTTGGGCCAGGTGGACATCCTCCTGGGAAGGTGCCTCAGAGACTGGACTGCAGCATTTACTCCTTTCCTCAGGGAATGTTCAACCAGTTTGCTCACTGGAAATGTATATCTCAGTTCCAGCAGGAGAGACGTGTTTTGCAGTATACCCTGGACTCCGTAGGTGATGCGGCATACAGTGATTCCTCTCTGCGCTTTGTGTGATTCCAGTTTGCTAAAAAAATTCCAGTGAGTTACAGGAAAGAGGCAGCAAACCACCGGGGTTTGCTGCTGTCGCCTTGCTTTTCCTCCCCAACCTCAAGCCAGGGCGTGCTTGGCCATGTCCTTGGGTCGCAATCCCTGCCTGTGCAAGGAGCTGGGATGCAACCCACGAGTAGCAGGTGGCCCTGGTGCAAAAAGCTATGCTCTGGCTGCACTATATAGGGATCAGAGCAGAAGAAAAGCGTATGCACTGGACAATTACGTAGTTACTATAAAGTCTTTTACACTTTTAAAGTATTTGGGAGGGAAAAGGTTGTAAAGTAAATCTGATGCCTAGGGCTAAAATTCAGTTAATTTCTAAATGTAACAGCAATGAGAATGTTCCTTAAGGTCTTTTCAGTCATATCAGAAGGATATAGACTGGTT
>NW_010224617.1:0-11470 GCF_000690775.1 Eurypyga helias
AAATTAAACAGTATTAGCTCTAGTATCGATCGCTCAGACATGCAGCAGGTAACACCTGCCTGTTCAACTTTGTACAATTGACCACAACCCTCTGAGCCTGATGAACAAGCCAATATTCCACCCATCTTATGACCCATCTTGGCGGTAGACATCTCACTTCACAGTATCCTTAGGAATACTGTGAAGGATACTGCGGAAGACTTGTCAAAAGCATTTTACTTTCTAGGAATGTTTTCATTTGACTACTTGTACTTTCTACATTACCTCTCCACTCTCTTCTCTATTCTTTCTATGTAGAGAATTCCCTTTTAGCCACTGAACATGTACTATCAGAGTCCTGACACTGAAGAGAAAGACCTGATTTTGTCCTTGGTTTCCTTAAGAGTCAGCACATATAGGCACTTCCAGAGGTAAATCAGTTTGTCAAAATGAGAATGAACTCCCAAGAGAGTTCAAATGGGATTGTATTTACTTTTTTTTTTTTTTGACCCTTGCTATGTCCTTTAACCCTTCTGATTTTATCCCTGTGTGTTCATCCTTTATACTGATTCCTTCATACTTACGGAGGGATGTCTTTGTGCCTTGCAGGGTTTCTTTTTAATTCGCATATTGTTGAAAAACTGTTGGTAGAGCCACAATGATTTTGTATTCTTGCTTTCTGTCTCTCCTTGGAGAGGTTTGCTGTTCTGCATTTACAGCCCCTTTCAGTCACTGCTACCTTTCTGCAAGTCTTCTATCATTTTAAGTTTCCAGAAGACTCCATCTCCAGCTATTTGAGTGTATCACAGTGTGTTTTATTTTTCTTCTAATCCTTTGAATCCTTCCTCTCCATACAGTACTGGACTCATTCACTTTCACAAAGCTTGCTTCCCACCTTTATGTTTGCAGTCATTTTCTGCTGAAAATCAAATTGAAAATAGCCACTTCACCAGTACCCTCTAGTTTGCTTAGTTTTGGGGAGGGGGGAAGTGGGGCTGGAGGTGGGGACAGGGCAGGGGAGAAATCATTGCCATAAGAGTTTCCTGGAATAAGCGTGCCTATACTAGGAGATTTCAGCATGCCTGAGAGTACTGATGACCTTTAGAGCATGATCCTTTATGCTAACAAACTGTTAAACTGTGCCCTGGTGTGAGCTTGGCCCTTCCAGCTAACACTTTCCCCAGATACTTCCTGGGGGCAGTTCGGCAGATCATCATGCTGGGGGTCATTACGGATAGGCAGTTGGCATGCAGACACTGATTTGGAAGCTAAGTGATTTTACTTAATTACATGCTACTTTGCCTCGGTGCAAAGGAAAATGCTTGAATGTCTTTCATTCACTGGTATATAAGATTGCTGTATCCTGTACATTTGCTTTCCCAATAGATCTGAAGACTCCATGGCACATTAGAAGTCTTTTGTAGGCTTCTCCTGACAGTATGAAAAATACCTCCTCCTCCTGATTTTTGCAGATTTCTCAGTCAAAAGAACTTTTTTATCATTACAGTCCTGACCTCTGCCTTTACCTCTTCCCAATGGTAACGGTGGCCATGATTTGACCAGGATTATTGAAATTACCTCTTCCTACTCATAGTGAAGAAGCCTTAGTTAACCATCATCAAAACAGGTTCCAAGACACAACACTGGAAGTGACTTAAGATCATCTGATGATTATAATGTTGATATCTCAAAGGGAGACTGTAATTGACCAGCACTTGATTAATGTTTGATGGTTTAAGTGTTTGAAATCATGCACTCTGTGGAGTTTTAAATACAGATCTTGTTGGCTTTTGGCTGGGAAAAGAAGAAAAGTTAATGAAAATAGTACTTTCAAATGTTAGTGTTTCAGATGTGGTAAATCTGTGAACAGAGTTCTACAGAGAGACATGCCAGGTTAAACAGATGCAACTGAACTTTATCACCAAATAAAGATCTTCTTCCAACTTTGGCAAAGAAGGATTTTATAGCACTGTACTGACTATGGGTCTTATTCCTCCATATAGCCAGTCAGATCAAGAGCTGGCTCACAGTTTCTTTTACAGCAAGTCGTTTTAGGAGAGCTGGCAGAAAGACTTTGGAGTGCTAAAAGGAAGCATAAGGGGAAGACTGGCAAATGTCAGTGATGTTCTGTAGTCTGGGAAAGCTGGTCAGGCCATGGGATTTAGGGAGTTTTGGGGTGTTAATGTGTTGGGAGATGGACAGAGGAGAAGATATAGGTGGGATGTTAGAATGTTGAAGAAATTTCAGAAGACCTGTCAAGAATCCGTGAGGAAATCCTCTCTCTCTCCCCAACCCTGTTTTTAGCTGTTCCCTTGCTCTTGTGACCCCTTCCTTCTTTCTCAGTCCCCTGGTCTATGATTCATCAGCACCACCAGAACAGCAGGGGAAACAGAGGTCTGTGCAAGCAGGGGGTGAGGATTCAGGCTACACATGCTGCTGTAACAGCTGCCTGTTTTATACAAATGTATGTTTCAAGCAGCAAATGTCCTTTTTGCTTTTCTAACAAAGTTAAATGTTACGCTGTTGCCACTAGATTGCCAAGGCTACTGACACAGAATATTTGCTCATGGAAATAATTTAACTTCACCTTCCCTACCAAGAAAGAAACCTTGCCCCTTTGTTAGCATGGGAGTATCCACTGGCAAAAGCTGTGCAGCAACTGTGTCCATGGGTATCCATAGAATCATTTAGGTTGGAAGAGAACTTCAACATCATCAAGTCCAACTGTTGACCCAGCACTGCCAAGTCCACCACTAAGCCATGTCCCTAAGCACCACATCTACACATCTCTTAAATACCTCCAGGGATGGTGCCTCAGCTACCTCCCTGGGCATCCTGTTCCAACGTCTGACAACCCTTCCTGTAAAGATAGATCATGGTAGAATTTATGGTGGTCTGTGGAGATTCCAACATAGCTACTCAAACCAAATACAGGAACAAGGTAGATAAAGGGGCAGGGCATGGGTATTTTACTCTTTTACTTCTTGAAAAACCCAGGAGTTCTCTGTTACCATGAATTTTTTCTTGAGGTTTTTCATTCATTTCTTTTTAATCACATATGTATCTTATTTTCCTTTTCCTTTGGGAGACAGTTCCATAAAGATAAGCAGGAAACAGAAAACAAGCTTATAGGACTTGCAGAGGGGAAGAAGAAAAAAAAAAAGATTTGAAGATTTTTAGATGATTTAAAGATTTTAAAGAGGATTTGAAAATACGGAGTCCTCTTCTGATATAACTAATATATGAAGCCTGGAGAACAATGTGATGGAAACAGACCTTGGACAGAAGGCAACAACTATATACACATACACAGCTTTAGTCTTCACCCAAGTTCCTCAACTGATGCATTATTATGTATTTTATTTATGAGCAATTTTATTCTTTGATATGCTTCACAGAATACTAGAGCAGAGCTTCCTGAGTAATTTAAAATCAGGATACAAGACAAGATCAGAAAACAAACCCATGTAGTACTTTTAGGATCTGTTATTATGTTGAAACAAAATGACTGAGAAATTTAGAATGCTTTAAAATAGTTTCAAATATCCACCAACTTATTATACTTTTACGATATTTATTCCTCTCTGCTTAGCCTCATAATAGAAGTGAACATTATTGTGTAGGTGGTTTGAAGTAGGTTTGTATACATACAAATTTTTCCCCATTTATAATTTATTTGTATTGTTTATTATTAATTATTATTTTAATTAAATTATTTAATTTAATTATTTAATTTTTATTATTGTTATTACTTTTTTTTTCTGGTAAAGGCTTCAGGTTTTTTAGCATGTTAAAGTATCAAAAGTCTTTGCAAGACCTCACTGATGTAGACGTGGTTTTGCAAAGTCAAACTTACATATATCAGCACTTGAAAGTTCCTAGTTACTTCTAATATTGGAGGAAACCTTTAGAGTGTGAAGCAACTGTACACAGTTGTGCAATCATTAAGCTGTGTGGGAATAGCTGCTGTATTTTTAAGTCTGTTTTAATAATTCCCTTTTGATCAGGTATTCATCATTTTAAACCAATTTGTGTCTCATAGCAATTCAACACTTAAGTAGATCCGTGTTAAAATAGAAATATATCTACATCCTTACACGTCAGTGAGCCTTTCACTGCAGAGGTCAGCAGGCCAACTGGCAGTCTCAGCAGGCTCATGGCAGTTCCTACTTTCTGTAATCTGGGGATGCAAGAACCACAGCAGTCAGCACCTGTATGCTCATCTCTCGCTCTCCTTCCTTCCACTTCGTAAGTCCACATCTGACCAGGTAGGATGAAAGACTTTATTTTTAATGAGAACGAAGCTAATACACACAAGACACTGTAATTTCTTCCTGGAGTAAGAATGAAGTAAAATGTGTCCAATCCTGAACATAACCAACAGAGCTAACATTGAAATCAGCCTGGAATAATCGAAAAAGAACCAAATATTAGTGATGTAAGTGATGTAGCTTTCATTTGGTTCGATTTCTGTATGAAGGCAGGCAATGTGAAGAAACATTATGAAGGTGAAGTGACTTATGGTGGATTAGGGGCACAGAGTCTTGTGTTTCATGTCATTTTTATTTCTTGGCAATTTTTTTGTCAGTGCTAGTGAAAAGTAATTTGCATGCCTATCTTCAGCTAGTGACAAAAATATTTCTCACATCAGTTTTCAATAAAACACACACCTTATACAGCTGTCTCAAATGATAACACTGTGGTGAAGTCGATTCAGCATTTTTCAAAATATTTATGGAAAATTTTTTTTCCACTCTTTGCAAAATCCTGAGTTAGAATTTCAATAATAAGCCTAATACTTACCAATTGGAAAGAACACAAGGTAGGTTAAAAGTATTTTCTGTTAGGTTGGGGTTTTTTTCCCCCAAATATTGCAAAAAGGTTTAAAGAAGCTGCCACAGAGGACTTTTTTGAATATCAAATAAAATTTAATTTGAATTTGGTGTATCTCTATCATTTCAGTTTGTGAGTATAGCAAAGTTGTAGGGATACTTAATAATTTCAGATTTGGGGTTTTTTTCCCATTTTTATATCTGCTATACTTGATTAATATTTTTATACTTCTGTCTGGTGTTGCATGAAAATTTTATGTCAATTTCTTAAATAACTAGCAGCATTTATAGCAATTTTACTGTGGGAAGAGGAAGGGGAAAGGAAATTTTGACTCAGTTACAGATGGGCTCGTTTTCAGTCCAGGTTTGGTTTTAAGGTGTACTTCGCATCCCTTCCTTTCGGTGTGCTTGGGTTTTTTATCAAGAGGTAGTTGATAATTAATGGTCTGTGTGCAGATCTTGTGCTGACATGGAATGCTCACTCAGATGTGGAAGTCTGCTTGGCTCTCCGTGTCTACCCACAGCCAGAGAAAGCTCTTGAAAGCTTCTCTTAGCGAGTTTTACCCAAAGCTGATGGGAAGTCTGTGTAATGTGAATACATTATCTTGCTTCAGCAGTAGCACAATAATGTTAGGAGAATGGGCATCACAGACATCAGAGTAATCTACCCTGTGACTTTCAAAATAGACTAGGGGCTGTCTGCTTTCAGGGAGACTGTTCTTTAGTTTGACTTGACACCCCAGATTTCTGTGCTGTCAGAACGTAGGAACGTTAACAACAGGAGAAAGGCTATACTGGGTCAGACCAAATCTGTCAGAGATATCTGACATTCCGCCTCTGACTACAGCCAAAAGCAAATGCCTGTGGCTGTGAAAGTATGATGTGAAAGACTGCAGTCTCAGATCATGATCTCTTTTCTTCTCTTGTTTGCTTCTCTTTCCTTATCTTTTGCCAGTCAAAAATGTCCATGCAGAATGGTTTTCTTTTGGAAAATGTGATTTGACAGAACTGAGACACAGCATGGGGATGTGTTGATTTAGTAGAAGATTAGAGTGGAGAATAAGCAGACAGGCTTGCAGGCTAAGCTGGAGCCCTGTGGCTGCCCAGACTTAGAACCAAGATGCATAAAAGACAAGCTAAAACTTTCTAAATTAGCCCGAAGCAGAATGCACAAGCTTTAGTCTTGCAAAAGAAACTTAAATCTTCGATCTTTTATCTTGAACTAGGCTATTTTTAAAGGGTAGAAAATGCTTTTCTGGACAGTTTAGCCTCTGATATCTGAATGGGTGATATATATTGATCTGCTCTTTCCACCTTAGTTTGGCACTGATACGTTGCTTTCTCCAATAGTGTAGTCCCGAGACCATTGTTCTGTGAAGCAACAGCAGTCCTGTTCATATACGGAATTTCAAAGAAATATTTAATTCCAAGATTAGCCTGCTGTCTTGACATTATTTACTCATGTGAATGGTGATACAGAAGATGCTGAAGACTGGTGGTTGACTAACTGGAGGAATCAGAGGTAAAAGTGCTGGTACTAGAGGTGAGATGCAGTTTTCAAGGATGAAGATGATGAGCTAATGTTCCTTTGGAGCTCAAGTGGGACAAAATCATGGCAGAAAAGAAAAAGCAGTACAAAAGAATTAAAATAAGGAGAATTGTAGAAACTGGTATTTCTGTAAGCACTTGAAAAAAAAGATTTGAAACAAGAAAGAAATTAAACCAGCATATGATTGTTTTCCTAGAAAAAGTTGATAAATGTCCTAGTAGTAGGAACTAAATCTTTGTGCAAAAATTAACAAGTTTCATGATTCACTGGGAAACCCAGATTGAAGGATCCCAGTCTAAACTGCTAGAACAAAACAAAGGGAATCAGATTGCTTCCTATTAAGTAAATTACTTCCTTCAACTTGGAGCTTCCTAACAGGGATAAGCTGCAACAGAAACTTAAATAACTGAGACCTCATCTTGAGAAGGAATCAAACGTGAGACAAAGCTGACTGGTCAACAAGATCTTAATACAGGATGGTTCTTGAGGGCTTAGAAATTTTTCTTCTCCATTACTAGGTCAGTCAAGGTCAATTTATCATTTACCACAGAAGAAAAACAACACCAATAAAGAAAGATGTTTTAACTTAGCTGATCTTCAAAACATATTGATAATGGATATAGATGCCATTACTTATAGTCCAAGAGAAGCACTGACATATAACACAAGTCATGACCCTATAATGACTTAATATGGAAAGAGTCTAAGTTATAAAGCATGGTATTACTGTGAAACCCATAAGAAACTCCTGGCAGTGACAAAATCTAGAAAAATAGTTGCATTACAGCAAATAAAATTTATAAAGGATCTCAAAAAAAACACACGGTCTGGCCCTTTCCTCCATAGCAATACCTGCATTACATAAAAAACTACTTTCAGTGGATCATTTTTGCTACTGTGTGGCAGAAAATTCATTCTTAGTATAAGCCATATACCCCAGATAGTACCTTTTAAGACGTAAGAATCCTGAAAGGTGCTTTGTAAGCTGTCTGGGAAAACTGCAGCATTATGAGGTGACATACACACATGAGTTTGTTAACTGTCATAACTACAAGAATAACAAAATGATTGCTTACTTACTGCAGTTGAAACATAGTCATCAAAGCTCAGACTGGAAAAATGGTGACAAGTTTTCCAGGTTTCTCAGCACCAAAAGACATTTTCTGTTGCTCAGTTAAAGGTAGTTTAAGAGAAAATCTGTTAGAGAAGAAGAGAACATCACTATGGAGATGAGTGGGAGGCTATGAACAGTCTAGGCCATTGATGTGAAAACGTCCTGTTAACAAAGCATACAGTGAACAGCTGAATTTATGTAACTTGCAGTTGTTTGAAAATTCTTTCTTTTCTCTCCACTGATCGTGCATTGTATAAGGTGCCACTTGTTAGATGATGGTTAGAGCTGAGAAAGGTGTGTTACGATGCGTATTAGGAGTAATTTATGAAGGCTGTTTGGCTTAGCATCTTCCTTCAGAATAAATGTAAGAAGGGCAATAAGATTTTTTACAGAATAAAGTAGATGAAGCAGTAGGAGATGTATCAAAGAAAAGTGGAGCTAAGTGATCAAAGAGATTTCAATAGCAGCTGAATAGTATATCGTAGAGCTGTGAATCTGAAAGAGAAGCAGCAGCAGCTGACATATTCAGTATTCAGAAAATATTCAGAGGTAACATTAGAAACAATTGCAGAAATTGGAAGGCATAGAGCAGAGCAGAGAAGCAATGAGGAATTGGAGGACAGCTGGGAGGGAGATGACTGGAGATATGTGGAAGCTGGGAACATGAGGGCAATTTGAGAGCAGTGGGTGGCCAAGATCATGAAGAACTTGCTAAGTTACTGGGTGGTTGAGAACAAACAGCAAAACTTTACGCTTTTCTCAGGACCATTATTCATTTAACGACTTCTTATGTTTTTATGCTTGCAGGATAGAACAAGCTTTAGAAGAACCAGATCAGCATTTGAAGACAATAGAATCACAGGTCTCAAAATGCAGAGATAATTTGTTTGGACAGATGTGACTGTAATGCTGTCAGCTGCTGCTATTCCATATCATGGCCTCTGATATTTGCTGTTTATTCTTCAAGCCAAAGCCCTTGGAGACAAGTGATTAGAGGCAAATATTAGCTTTCTGGGGTTTTTTGTGTTTGGTTTTTTTTTAAGGGAGATTCTGAGAAAATCTTGAAACCATGACCCAAATGTACACTAACAGTTAAAAATACACACAACAAATAAAAATAGCCTGCATTATTTGTTTTAAATCTCAGATTTTTCATGCTCAACTCTCTTGAGACCAAAGCCATGATTTGCTAACATTTGACAATTAAATGCTATAACTGAGGACAGAAATTGGCCAGCAGAGTCTTTTGCAAATTATGACTGTGAAAGGAAAGAATTAACTTGCTTGATATTCAGATTGTATTTGTGGAGAACCCAACAGGGGTTTTGTCAGTTCTTTTAAAAGGCTGGTGTTTTTTCCCCAACAGATAGCCCTCCCCAAAATGTATTTTGTAATCTGAAAGAAAACAAAACAGTCAGAAGTCACTGTGATACAAGAACTACAAAAGCCCTGGGTTACTTTGACTTTTTTTTCAGAATGAAACAAGTTTTCATATGGGACCTGAAAGGACTATCACAGAGTGAGCTACATGGTAAGATTTGCAAAGTGCACTGCAATGAAACTGGGATGGGTGAAACCTCTTTACCCAGAGAGGTGGTGGAGTCTCCTTCTCTGGAGACTTTCAAAAGCCGCCTGGACTTGTTCCTGTGGGATCTACTCTAGGTGATCCTGCTCTGGCAGGGGGTTGGACTACATGATCTCTAGAGGTCCCTTCCAACCCCTTCCACTCTCTGAATCTGTGTGAATCTGTGAAAAAATTTCAATTCTATGTAAAAAAAAGTCTTGAGGTCATCCAACTTCTGCTTCCAATATTTTAAATTCTCTTATTTTTCCTTTGCTCCTTCATTTGCCTGAAGGGCTGTCTGTTACAGGAGCAGAATTACATACGCTTTCTCAGGTCAAGCTAACTAGTAATTAATGGCTAAAGTGACCAGGACTTATGGGCATGTAGTTATCAGGAAACAGCATTTTCTTGGTCTTTGCCGATTATTACACCCTACATCAGGCAAGACTATTTCTGCCCAAAATGTGATGGGAAAAAGGAAGAAAGCAACTTCCTCTTCAGAGAAAGTTTTGCTTTCTGCCATTAGGCAAGTAGTTCCTTTACTGTTCTCATTTATTTAATCAGAAGAGAAAGAGGGAAAGTAGCTCTAGAAAAGAGCAAAGCAAATGCAGCTTCAAGCAAGGGCGGCATCAACTTTTGAATTTTGGTCCACTATTTTAGTCTGTCACAACCAAAGGAAAGATAATCATACTTGGCATGTCAATCAGCACTATTTCCTTTGTATGTCAGCCTCCACAACTAGTTTTAATGACTGCAGTTCTATATTGTAGCTATAGGATAACTGCTAATTAGGTGTTAGGCACAAAAGTCTTAGGGGGTTTTTGCTAACCCAGCTGAACATCGTTGTCTGGGTATCCCATTAAGCCAGCAAATAGAGGAATATACACTAAATTGCATGTGAGGACAAGAGTTTGAACTGGATACCTTGGGGAAAGAAAGAGTGGATAGAGACATTCACCAAGTGAGCTAGTTCATTGTAGGGTTCAGTGCTGTCAAACATACATCAAAAAGATTCCTGGCAGCCCAAGTTGTTTTCTGGTCTTCTGCAGATGATTTCTAAAGTTTTGTTGTTGTTCTGAGTCTACAGGGAAGTACAGTTTTCTTTCATTACATTATTTTGAAGTTAAATTACCCTTTTCTGTCTAGTACTGCTTTTAGTTCAGGTAATCCTGAGGTTTTATCAAGAAGCTTTCTTTTTCACAGATTTAAAACATGCAGTCTTAATGCAAGCTGAGATCTCCTGTCACAGAAGCTAAAGATTTTGGAACAGCCAGTATTAAAAAGCACAGTGAAATCAGGACAGCTGGCAAAACTCAAGAGTTGCAAGTAACTCAGAAAAAAACATAGCCTACAGAATTAGTTGTTGAAGAAGATGTATGAACTGGAGGAAACACAGGCTTGACTTTCAGATGCTATTATAAGCCTGACAGTGCTGACAGTTAAACCCATTTCTATTTAATAGCACAGGGAGAAAATATGAAGATGGGAGAAGTGTGAGTGGGCCATATAAACAGGACTCATATGTTGACGTATTGGCAATGTGTCCAACACTGAAATAGACTCTGAAATTATGCTGTGCTAAATCGCAATACTTACTGTTCCCATTCTTGTCCATAAGCTGCATCCCCTGTTTGTATTGCCTCTGGAGGGATGCAACCCTTAGCAAGAAGTGTCTGTGATTTGTGGAAGTATCTGGCTGGACGGCTTAGGCCATGGGTACAAGCAAACACTAACTCCCTAACCCAAATCACTATTACTTAGCTGTTGGTTAAAACACTCAGGACATAAATTTGTTCTTTTGGGATTTTTTTTAATGGATGGATGGATGGAGAAAATTCCTTACTGGGAAAAAAAAAAAAACACCAACAAACTTCTTTGCAGAGATTCCATTTTGTTGAAAATCCATTAGTCATTTGAAACATTACTTTGATAGGACTTTTTGACCAGTTCTAAAACTGTCTGTAGAGTTGAGCTGTGAAACACTGGGGCTTATCTGGTGAAGAATTATCCCACTGACAGAGCATTATTAAACATACGGTCGAGTCCCTGCTCCTCAAAGCAAAGGTTTGCTTAAGGCGGGAGAATGGAGTTGGTTCTGAAGTCACTTCTCCAATCTATCTATCTATTTATTTATAGGAGCTAAACCAACCCTGGCTGGAAGACTTGTCTTTGTTCAATTTTTCAGACGCTACTTTGTACGCCAGCCCATTTCTAAGCAACAACGAAGAAAAACAAGCATGTTAATGGAAAATGAGCGGCATGCGTATGGAATCGGCTGCAGGTTGTTCAAGGGCAGCTCTGGTAGCTCAGACTCGGTACCTGTCTCACTCCACACGTACCTTCCCGTGGCTGGATGTGGCGGTTGCTCTGCGAGGTGACGGTGTCACCTGAGCCACACGGACCCAGCAGCGCAGGGAGCCGAACCCCGGCAC
>NW_010224618.1:0-21677 GCF_000690775.1 Eurypyga helias
AGGCCTCCGTCCCGGCGGGGAGGTGGCCCCGGTGCTGGCCGCGGCGAGATCATGTCGACCTAATGATCCCATGAGGTAATGGGAAGATAGTCATTAGCTCACTCCCTCTGGGCATTTTTATCTGGCCTTTTTTTTCCCCTTTAGTTACCCCAACACACACACTGGATTTTCAACATTTGTCTCAATAAATCTGATTGAGATCAGAGTGGTGCTGTTAATCATGTTTTTCTCAAGATGTGGGACAGTGCTTTCTGTCGCCGTAAACATCCTTTAGCAGGGGTGGCTCTGTCCGTTTCTACTTTCTTACGTGTATTCTTATTTGTTCTCTTACAAACCATGTAATGCAGCAAAGATACCGTGTTTTCCAGTTCAAACACACATGCAAAAAGTTAAAATCGGATGCCATTTCCAATGACCTGAAGCATCTCCCTATGTTCCAGAGAAATCCTTTTATTTCAAAGTATCCAATCACTAGTCAGGGATATTGCCTGCAAATCCTTTGGAGCAGGTGCGTCCATTATATTTGTGTAGTAATAGGGGCATAACCCCTTGGCCATCAGAGTAGTTCATAACTAAAACCACCTGGAGAAGGGGAGTCATGCGTGTCCTCAGCAGATGTTTTAACTGCTGCGGTACTAAGTCATAGCTTGGGAGATGTGAATTAAGCCTTTGGATGTGCCAAGCTTTCCTTCACGTCCTTGGGTAGATTGGCCCTGCCATGGTTTGGGTACTTACTCTTGGCACCAAGATCTCTGTTCATCTGTGGTGGATGGAGGTCTAATTGTTGATAAGGATGCTTCAAGCCAGGGACCACGCAGTCTGATCTCTCTTCAGCAGTGGCTGTAAGTATGAGGAGTAGGACCAAGATGAGCATATCTGATAGTTTTGCCCTGATACAGTCCCATTCTCTATCTCTTCTCAGCTCAAAGGATTTCCATAGCTTAAGCACTTGTATGTACGGATCTGAAGACCTTCATTTTGTAAACTCAGGATATTAATGCAAGTATTTTACCAAAGAGCATTTGAAGACCAGAGTGGCCTCTTGCCATAGGAAAGGACAGAATCTAGCCTGGCAGATTGCAGAGACCATCTGAAGGTAATACGCATTGCTGTAATATTAAGATGCAGAAATATATATTTATCTTGTTTCTAAGGGCAAGAAGCAAGTTTTCTCAGGAGGACGCCTGCTTTTGAGCATTGCAAGTAGCTGCCTTTCCAATTACTCCTCAAAAATTTATTCAGACTTAAGGATTTATTCTGCCTTTCCTTTCACTGACCAAGTTCTCACAGAGTTCCCAAGGGCCCGAGACACTGAAAACCATAATTCAACACTTGGGAAAGTTCAGTTAGTCCATCCAGCTGTGCTGCATGAATAAAAGTTATTCACCAAGGAAAAGATGGTTGTCAAAGGCAGTAGCCTTCAAAGACAGGCTTGGGGTTTGGTTTCCTGCAAAGCCATTTCTCATGCCAAAGTGGCTACTATTGTGTTAATATCAGCTGTGTAGTTCAGTAAAGTATGATTAGCAAGTTGCACATTTCTGTGAAATACAAGCCCAACACAGGCAGCATTTGACAATTTGCTCTATGGAAGAGGGTGATCAGTTGCCACGCTATGGGTTAACAGTTCATGTCAGGTTTCATCTGTAGCAGGGTTCAACCCATTCCTTGCAATGTGTGTTTGAGCAGTTCCCTTCTTTTCTCCTGTTTTCATCTCTCTGTGGCTTCCTGCTCATATTCTGTCTCCACTGTCATAGCTGTACCAACAAAGCACTGTGAACCAGATCAGAGAACTCACCCAGGTTTTAAATAAGACAGTCAGAAAATGCGATTTTTCAAAAGATTCTTGGTGCAGATCTTAAATGAGCTGTGTAAGCCTAAGTAAGGTTGGTAGAGTAGAATACCTGGATGAACTCATTAAACCAGGACAGCCATTGAGGACTTTGTCTCTGGGACACGTCTGTAGCCCTTCTGAGCAGTAGCTAGCAAATTCCGTTTATCCTCTGGGCATGTGATGATCAGGTACAGTCAGGCCCAAGAGATGTTACCTGTCAAAAGCTGGAGAGCACAGTACAAGAAAGTACAAGTTCCTTGTTCAGATCTGGAGTGTGGACTGATTTGAATGTAAAAACAAGTGGCATCCCTAAACCCAGATCCTTTCTGGTGAATGCAGCCTGGAAATGTGTGACAAACAGATCCTTAGCCAAGAACCTGGAAGGTCATTGCATGTGTACTACATACAGTAAGTAGAGATGGTGAATAGTTCTCATTTCATTTGGTTCTGCAAACTTGTCAGGTACTTACTCTGTGTTTGGATTTTGCCAGTTTATTCATTTACTTTTACCTTAACCAGACTAAAGGAGAAGCAAGTTTGCCTTAACTGGTTATCTTGGCTTGCATTGGGTGATTGGGAAACATGAAGATACATTTCTTAGGTTGCAGAGCTTAAAAAATGGGCTACATGGAACATACATGTAAGCTCAGCACTCTCTGTTATGCCTTGCCCACTGGGAGTCCTGGTTACAGTCTTGCTGCCAAGGCAGACGGTTTATTTAGCATACATAAACCAAGATCTGTTCAACTAAATCAAAGTCTTCCTAATGGTCCCTCTTGTATGTCAGCTCTGCCTTTTCTCAGATGGTATTTCCATGCTTGAGCTGGGAGATCTGTCCCTTGCAGCTCCTTCCCTGTAGCAATTCACGTTAGGCTGAATCCTGCCTCTAGTTCAACCTTTTCTTACAAGCCTTGCCATTGCTTAATGGGAAGCATGCATATTAGCTGTCAGATGTTCCTCTTAAGTTTCTTTCCAGTAATTTCTCACTAACGTGTTGACGTTTTACTTACTTTCTTCCAAAGCTGCCAAATATATGGCTAGTCATAAGCTGCAGCAGTCAATCACAAAATCCAAATAACAGAAACAATGCTTTATTCATTTCTTTATTTTATGCTCCACCAGATTCAATCAGCGTCTATGTTATTTGCCAGATTCACATACATTTTAATTTTCCTGCGAGCCCTTTTTGACAAGGAGAACCACCTTGGCCAAGATGCTGCTTAACGTTTAAGCAGCTAAAGTTTAGGTCTGCACTCCAGTAAATTTCTCCAAGGGATCCAAAGGATAACGGGGAGGCGCCTTTGTTTTACTGCGTGGTCTGTGTTGGAAAGTGACAGCATAGGTATTTCAGGAGATGTATTTGCCAGGACCCTGTGACAGGAGCAGCTGAAAAGCCTTGTAATTCAAAAACATCATGTAAATAGGGAAAAAGTCCTACCTAGCCTGGGGCAAATTCACACTGCTGTTCTTGACCATGAGTTTAACAAAAAGAATCTCCAATCACCATGGATAAAATGTCCAAAATTATTTTAAAAGAGAAATTAGTCATTTAAATACTTTTTACTTTCCATTAAAATCAGATATGCAAAAGCTTTAGCACACCTGCCATTTCTGGGCTTGAAAACCTCACTGCTGTGAGTTGTCTGCCTCCATGCTTCCAAACAATGTTCCTCTTTGGCAGCCTGAGATGCTCAAGCTGTATGACTGCCATTATTTTCCCACGTAGCCCAGAATGGGGATCTTGATACTGAAACAGACGCACGCTTGCAGGAGGCAGAGGTGAGGTAGCTGTATGCTGGTCTTTTCTAATGCTCTCTTTGCTTAGGCGTACTAAAGGCAGCTCTACCCAGTGTAATTTTACTGGATTCTGTGTATGAAACTTTAGAGACATCTATTTGAACTCGCTTATTAGTGATTTCCAACTTGGGTTTTCCAGCAAAAATAGTGGAGTGACAAATTCTAGCCAAAGGAATAATGCACAAATCCTAACACGGTGTACACATAATTCTTGGGATTGATCCTGAAATTATCTGGCACAAAATCCCCTGGACTTAGGCATCAATATGCGCTTCTAATAACATAATTGTCTGCCATTTTCTAAGTCAGGTGCATTTTCCACCTTCTTGGAGATAGGTGTTCTTGTATTGTTTCATCTGACCTGAGCATGGTAGATGACAGTCTGCAAAAGTATGTTCTCCAAAATATTATCAAGCTCAGCAAGCTGAGGCTAGGCAGTATCGTTGCTGCAGAGCTGCTGTAGGCTTTTAGTCAGATACTGCGCTGAATTTGCCCTCCTCACTTGACGTTTGGGTGATAATCCTATTTGGTGAGGCTGAGTGTCCTGACCTGGGAAAGGTTACGGTAACTGTCGGGTTACACTAACCTTGGTGCAAACCACTCTGGTTAGCTCCAACCCAGAGACACCACAGCACAGCAATGATGAAAGTAGGACAGGTACTCCGCAAACTAGGAGCAAAGTATTTCTGTGTTCTTGTACCATCCCCAGGCTATTGTGGCTTACACCTGCTGCTTTGCATACCATGAAGCTTAGGACACAGGTCAAATAAAATGTGAGCACCTGCATGATGCGAGGCGTGAACCTGGTATAAGCTGACCTCTGAAGTGTAGTTTACACCAAAAAATATTGTGGTGACTTGCACTGTGCAGACTTTTGCTAGGCAAGCGTTACTGGCACCACTTTATGATTGGATCTCCCACAGTCAGCCTGGGGAAACCTTTGGTATCTCTTTTCAGGAAAGGGCAGGGTGTGAAAGGAGAGGAAAATGAGATTTGTGCACTCTGGCCAGGCTGGGGTACTGTCACTGCTCAGTTTTTTCTCCGTTTGGCTTGGAAATACTTTCTGTGCGTTGGGAGACATAGGCAGCGCTCAGAAAACAGAGTAGAAAACTGTGCTGCTGTCGTGCTCTGTGTGCAGCGGGAAAGAGCAGCCTCGAGGAGAACCTGGGTGGGCTTGTGTTGGATAGGGGCTTCCCCTGTAGCTGCCACACAAGCCACTTGCAAGCCTCCCAAACCTTGCGAGCCACAGCTGCCTTATGAGGGAAGGGCAAAACTGGCATCCAGCCCACAACATTAGAAGATTTGGGGCACCCTGTTGTTGCCATTTTAATTTCTGAGGAGGCACTTCGCCTTGACACTTACTTCTCTTCCTACCTCCTGCTGGGTTTTTTTTCAGTCCTGACATCCTGAAAGCAATATAAACTTTGCCAGGTTAGTCAGGCTTTTGAGAAGTCTAGATTTAGCTAAAGCATTTCACAGCACTCCCAGCTGAACTTAACCGTTCACCAGGAAACTCTGCTGTGCTTCGGAATCACCATCATTCTGAACAAACACAGATGGAATTAGCATTCTTTCAATCCAGTTCCATAAAAAGCTCCAAGAGCTCAGTTTCAAATGACTGAAGTCATTTCCGTCAAATCTGGCTTGGCATTAGATCTCAGCAAGTTGCAAAAAAATACACAGAAGTGAAATGTTGAAGTGTGAAAAGAAATTGATTCCCTGTCAAGTTATGTTGCAGATGTGCACAAAATCTTACTGCAGCGTCCACCCTGAGTTTTGTGCATGATTTTAACACATGTTGAAAGCTAGCTATGTGGATGTGACTCAAACTTCTAAAACTATGCTTCTCCCTGCAGAAACCACGCATGGAAGACTTTGGTCCTACAGGATTTTACTTGGAAATTTCATTTCTATAGTTTGGATTTTTTTTTTTCCCACCTCTGTGACATGCTGGGAATAAAGCAGAGCGTGTGAAAGGGAGCTTTGTAATGGAACTTGTAATTCACATTTAATTAGACAGTAGCAGGATCTACTGCTCCCACTCTGATAAAAAGGATTCAGAACACAGTATATAAAACATACAGTGATTTTTCAGAAGATGACTTATATTCCTAAGAATAAATCATGTTTACAATGCTGCTGTTGTGAAATACAGAGCTTATTGACTAGTCTGTCCAGCATTGTCTTCTATACCTTGGTATGATTTACTGCAGTGTTGATACTTCAGGCAGCTGGTGATAGGAAAAACAGAGCAAGGTGTTTGCTGAATGTCTTGAGTATTTCACACAACTCCTATTGTGTACTTTTGTCCTCTTGGGAAAGCGATGGTGTTAGAGACTTGTGTAATTGTTTTAAGGAATGCTTTTCAGTATTGGATTAACATTCTGAAATCCATACAGTGCTCAAATGTACCAGCTTTTTCTGCGACCAGAGCACTGTGATCCTCAGATCATAGTTTCAGGCTGTATTTTTAGCAAAAGACCAAATTATTAAATGTCTTTCTTACAATTTATAGATTTAAGTAGTTTAAAGAGGGTGAGAGGGCCACAGTTTTCCTTACTCTCCCTCCCTTTCCAGGAGGCTTACACTGCCCATTCTCTCCCATGGTTCATTTCCCCCTATTTCCTCGCAGTTTCCAAAGCTTTGCCGTTTTTAGGCCAGAGGGTACGGCATGCTGCTGCACTGCTCCGGCACAGGCCAGTCTGTCTCAGAATAACTGGGACAGATGGACAGCCTTTTTCTGTTCCCTACATATGTTTCAGTTAACATACTTGTTTCTTTACTGTACCTAGAAGGGCCATATGCAGATAATGATATTTAAAGATAAATCAGTCACCAACATATTATCAGAGGGTGCATACCACCCTCATGTGTACTTTGAAATTTTATTAAACATTGTTCCTTTAACATTAGAAATAATTGTTTCCCAAAACATAGCAGAGAATCAAGGAGGAGGAGGAGGTGTGCGGAGAAGAGAATACTGGCCCACTTACTGACGTAGTTAATTTATTTCAAACTTTGTGATTTAATGCAGGGGAGCACGTGAGGTGGGTTACGGCATTCAGGAGCATTTTACCCTCAGGTTCATGATTTGGTTAGGTCCCAAATGGCTGACTTGGATGACTCTGGCACTTCCTAACTGAAGCGTTAGGTAGTATAATGAAATTTCAAGGCAAAGAAAAACACAAATAGCTTCTGCAGTTGTGAAAGAAGTAAAATCTTGATGGCTATGTCTCAACCCAACATTTACAGTTCAGTTATGTGGTCCATTAGTCAAGCAAAAGTCCCACTCAGGTAAAACTGCATAGAAAGTACTGGACTGGTTTCCTGTGGCAGTTTCTCTTCACTGCACACCATCGTAAGGTCATGAAGATTTTATTCTTTTTTCACCGAGAGAAGCAAGGCTGTTACCAGAATAACAAAAAAGAAATCTACATTCAGAGCAAAGAGAACAATATGGTCTGAGCTGGCCATGCTTTGCAAATGGTGCAAAAGAAAGAGAGGTTTGGCCACATTTTACTTAATAACAAACAAATAAACCAGCATTGTTGTTGAGTATAGCCATTCTTTTATCCAAGGACACCATCTTTTCTCTTTCTGCAGGGGGAATGACTGTAATCTATTTTCAAAGGAAGAATGGTGCAATTGCCAGTTTGATATTAGTAATTGAGCACTTGGCCTGCACAATTCAGACACCATCTTTTGTGTGGGTCTAGCCAAGGTGTTACTGAAGAAAATAGTAGCATTTCAGTGTGGTATTCTTGAAAGGTTCGAGCGTACCTGATCCAGCTAGCTGAAAGGTTACATACCATGCTGATCATGGTAGCTGAGCACCTCTGAAGTCAAGATCACCATTCATATTAGTTAAGCTTTTGGAGAACTGGGCCTTATAATTTCCCAAAGGAAATCTCACTACTTAACTATGAGAGTTTTGCTATGTTGTGGCAATTTTTCTGCTCACAAAGGAACCTTTCATTATCATGGTAAACAATAACAGATTGAAGCAAAACCCCAAATATCCTGCTTCTTAGGAAACAAGCATAAATGCTTCACAAACAATTTGGGGGGCGGAGGGAGAGAAGAAAAGGTCTGTGAAGCTGCAGTAGGGGTTATGGGCCAGCAGGAGAGTAGGTGGGGAATCTTGCATGGCTGCTGACTGCTGGACAAAGCTTTTATTGCCATGAGCAACCTAGGGACCGGGCAGCCTGACTGAGCACCCTGACCCAAAGGAAAGCAGGATTTCTGCAGGCAAAGAGAACAGGGCTCAAATCTACCCACCTGAATTGCTCCTAGTGGTTTCAGTGGGGTAAACTGACAGACTGAGCAAGGATCCTGCTAAATAATCTCCCAAATGATATTTTGCATTTCACGGATCTTTTCTGGGAAAGTCTGCCCTGTGTGGTACAAGCCTTTTTTGTTGTTGTGTTTTACTTTGTTTTTTCCCAGACTTAACTCTTTGAACATCTGTGTCACATCTTTCCTGCACGTGATCTAGAGGTCTGTAAAATTCCCCTGGTTTTCACAGGAAGGGACAGTAGTCCAGTGAAATCCAGTAAAAGCAGGATTGGGAAAATCTTTCAAGATTAAATTCTCCTTTATTGAAAATTAAATAACTTCATTTCTAGAAATTCTATTTATGAATTAGAGCTGTCACAGAAAACCATTAGGATTTATTCAAATTCCTCTGGAAGTATTTTGCTCACCAGACTATGGGGAAAAAAATACTTTTTTGGTTATTCCCGCTGGGAATAACCAGAAAGATGTATTTATTTCTGTGTACCAAATTCTTACCAACAGTGCTCTCCTCCGTTTTTTCCAGAGCCCAAGCTACCTGAATGTTTAAGCGCTTATCTATATGACTTCAGTCTCAAGTGAACGTCTGCCAGGCAGGAACTGGGCTGTCAGCTTCTTCCCATCAAAAAGCCTTCCAGTGCCATGAGCTGAAGGCAGGTTCCAATTGTTAAGTCATCCTAGCCCAGGCTGAATTTAAAGGCAGGCTTCTGTAGCTAGCGGAAGTTGCTGGAGGCAACGGCTCAGCAAAAGGCATTAAAATCATATGTCTCATAATTATTCTTTTGACTCAATTACCCATTTACTCTTTATTTTTATATGCAGTGGAACCTGAGGGCAGCAGATACTGCATAAGGGGAACAAATCCTGTATAATAGTTCTTGTTTTGGTACATTCACTTAGTGGTGATTTATTAAGGGCTGCTGAATAAGCCTGATTAAAATGCATAAACAGTTCTGAACAGTAAACAACCATGTCTAAGGATGAAAAAATGGGACCCACATGCTGTGCATGGAAATTGCCCTTAACAACATGGCCTATTGTTGAACAGATAGGAAGCCAAAGGTTGCTTGTAATCAAATTTGAAGTTTCCCATCACTTATAAAAGCAACACTTCCTTGTGTAAACGTTTCAATTTGTTGTTGTTAAAAACTGCTTCCTGACTTAATCCCTACAGGAACCCGCGATTTCTTTGATTGTCAGGTAGAAAGACAGTTTCAGAGAAAGTAACTTCCAGATTTAGGCAAAGTAAAATAAATACGCTTAGCCAAAGCATTCCCGCAGCAATAAAATCTGCAGAGTTTCCTAAAATTAATTAGAAAAAATTACTCGTTGCATCAATTTAATCTCTTCTGAAAATTTCCTCTGTTGTTGCAATTAAAATAATGCAAAATAATGCAAAATAGCAGAGCTATGTAGGGCACAGCACAGCAGCACTAACTCTCCTAACTTTGTACGGCAGCTAGAAGCTCCCTGCAGATTTTTGATTTTTCCCTTGATTAACAAGGTTAATTAATTACAGAAATTTTCATATTAAATACCTGATCTAATGTACACTAAAAAATTATAGTCCTTCCATTGACAGAGGGCTTTGAGTCATGCTTAGAGCAAACACAGGTACATTTCAAAAACTAAAAGTTGCTTTTGATAACTTTGACAAATACAGCTTCAGGACAAGGAAACCCAAGCCCTAACTGAACTATAAATGCCATTACATTTCCCTCTGGATGCAATGGGAGCTTTGCCAGAGGCTTCCAGCGAGCCAAGATTTCACCCATTGTGTTTGAGGTCTCTGAACAAAATGATGTTTCCCTAATATTTTTAAAACATTTTTTTTCCCATAACAAATAGGAGCAAATCGTATGAAACTATATTCTCATGTAGAAAACATGATTCTCTATTATCTGTCGTCTTTGAAAGATCCTAGAGACTTAGAGGTGCCTAACAACTGGAGAAAGGCAAATCTTGCACCCGTCCCCAAGGACAAGCAGGGAGCTGCAAGAACTAAGGGGACCTTGTGAGATTAGGTAAGGACAAATGCACAGTGCTGTCCCTGCGGGAGAATCACCCCTGCAGCAGCCCCGGCTGGGCAGAGACAGGCTGGGGAACAGCTCTGTGGGAATGGCCTGTCTTGGGGGCCTGGTAGGCAGCTGTGTGCCCTGGCAGCAAGGACAGCCAGCTGCCTCATGTGTAGACGGGGGTGCAGCCTTGAGACTGTGGGGAGGGATTGTTCCGCGTTTCTCAGCCCTTGTTAAATCACATCTAGATACTGCATCCACTTTTGAGCCCAGCAGTGCAGGAAAGAGATGGACAAACTGGAGTGAGTTCAGCAGAGGCCCCCAAACTGGCTGGGGACTGGAGCGCTTGCCCAGTGAGGAGTAACGGAAGGAGGTGGGCTTGTTCAGCTTGAAATGGACATAGTTTCAGGGTGCAACCAACAGCCCCCAAGTATCTATGGGGAGGTTAGCAAGCAGGTAGAGTCGGGCTCTTCACAGCAGAGCATGGGGAGAGAACAGAAAGCAAATTGAAATGCTGGATTCAGGCTGGATAGAAGGAACAATTTTTTTCCCATGAGGACAGTCAGGCAGTGGAAGAATCTGCCCAGAGAGGCTGTGCAGTCTTCACCCCTGAAGTTTTTCAAGACCCAGTTGGATAAAGCCCTGAGCAACCTGGTCTGAGCTCAGAAGTGACCCTCATTTGAGCAGGAGGTTGGACTAAGGATCTCCTGAGGTCCTTGTCAGCCTGAATTATCCTATCCGCCAAGTCTAGTATTTAGGAACAAAGGTCCTGACAACATGTCTGTGTAAACTGCAATGTCAAACAAATTTTGAATAATGTTATAATTGGGAATTTTCTGTGTAGTAGGCTTTACAAGGTGTGGTGAACCTCAAGAGAGAGCTCCCTGAGCTGAGAGAAGGTGGTGAAGAAAGAATATTCCTAGGTCTTTCTGGACAGGCTCTACAGCCCTTACTTGTGGGACCTTGTATTGGGATAAGAAAAGGATCCACAAAACTTCAAGTCCTTCTGTGTTTAGGCTTCTTCTGGGTAAAGATTATAAGTTCCTATTTTTGAAGATACTCTTTTTTAGACCAAAATACTGTGGTTTTTATTTTGTATATCACAGGCCACGGCACTTGAGCTGAGCACAGTGAGGACTAGTGAAAGAAAAGGCCCCACTCTGTGACCTGGGCACAAGTCCTCGTGTTCTGCTGCGGGGCTGCTTCTAGGTTTTGTATCAGCTGGCCCGAGGCTGCCGAGCAGTACACCTGGCTAAAGCATAAAAAATGGGTATTGTCTCTGTCACTGAAAGTATTTTGGCTAAAAGAGGCCCTAGTTACTGTATTTAATCTTCAGGTTTTCCATTCATTATACAGTCCCAGATTTTGCTGAACAAAACAGGCTCTTCCAGAGATGTTGGCAAAACCAAACCTATGTGTGGGCGCCAGTGGAGGCTTAGGCATGAGATGGGCACTCTGCCTTGTGACTGACCCCCATGGGCTGTGGGACAACTCAGAGCCTGTGGGGCATTTAACTGTTGAAAATACAGATTTTGTAGTTGCCCAAAAGCTGTCGAGATGTCTGACTGGGACAATGCTGTAGGCTCAGGGACATGTAATCATGCTTCAAAGGTTACGTCTGATAAGGATCTGGTTGAAAGCATATGATTAAAATTTTGGGGGTCTCTGATGGAGCTAATCGTGGCTAGAATGATTATAGTCAGTAGGAGGGTACTTATATCTTTGGAAATTAACTATTTTATAAGCAGTAGGAACCAGCAATAGTATTTTTGATCCTAACCATAGTGTTACTCAAGGTTTATGAAGTTAAATACAAAAATGAAAATTCTGGCTCACCTTTGTTTTGGGTCTTACCCAATTTGGGCATGTGACTTAAAAAATTCCTAAAACAAAATTAGTGAAAAGATCATTATCTATTTTAGGAATCCTTCTTCTCTTTTAGAATAGTGTTCATTGCCTTCGTGTACTGATGACTTTTTCCTGATACAGAACACTGTTTTAAGCATGTGTTAATACTGGTAAGCTTTCACATAAGATAAAGGTTATAACTTAAATATTTTAAGAGCGATGGGATTCAGAGTATCACGGGGTGCAAGGCTGTATGTAGAAAACTGTACTGTGGTGAAAATACAGGATTGCATACAAGAAATTATCTTTTTCTTCTTTTCATAGCTTACAGGTCATCATGAAAATAATTGTTTCTGTAGTTTAGAAGCTCCTCAGATGTGAGATATGCTCTGTTATTACCTGCACTCGGTGTTGTTTGCGTTGTTCACTTACCTGCTTTTAATGTGCTGCCAAATTAGCATACCAAGCTGTAGATGTTAATTTACATTTTTCTCTCCAAGCAAACAAACAGCAAAAGAACTGTTTCCTTACCCAGAATTTTACAAGTATCAAGCAATGTATTTGAATTTCTGTTGTTACTCTAAAAACATTTTTCTGATTATTTTCACATAAATGCAACAATAGATTTTGAAAATAAATGTGATCTAAGATTCTTTACTTCAAAATATCTCTTTTCCAATACTTTCAACTATTCATTTTCTTTCTCTTCACTAAAATTCAGCCTTACAATATTTTTCTATTTTGCACAAATGCGCACTTGTTATGGCGTGTTTGTATATTACTGGAAAAAATGCTCTACCTAATTACAGTATATGACATCCCTCAATTTATATCCCTTTAATACAGCACTCTCATTTCATTTAAGGAACCATTTTTCCCCAGTGTAAAATGTCACCATCAATACCTCATTTGATGATGTTGCATATCAATCTTTTATGTGATGCTATATCAAAAAGCATCTTTGTAGTCAACTTCGGATGTCTCCGACTTCACACCTGTCGGTTTTTATTGTCTTTCTCATGAAGAAGTTAATCATGTTAGTTAAACACAATTTTCCCTCCATATATCCATGCTGGCTAGTGCGTATCAGTTCATATGTTTCCCAGTTACCTTTCCAGGTGATTACTGAAACAATTTTTGTGGGTTTGTTGTTGTTTTTTTTTTAATATAACAAATCATACCTAGGTAGCATGTATTTGGGAGGAGATCAGTTAACTGAGACACTGGGCCAACTGGGAGAAATTATTTAGGAGATAATCCTAATGTTACAAGGAGATGTAGTTTCCAGGGAATGGCCCTCTGACATGTTTACCCATTGTTATTTAACCTATCACCATCAGTCTGTCTGTCCTATGTACATAAACTTTGATTCTGCATTAGACATCTATAAGAACATTACTGCACCCAGTAACCCCTATTTAACCCCTCTTCTCAGGTCATTGAAATAGAAGTCAAAAGGATGTGATCAATTACTCAATTAAGGTAGGTTGTAATCTAGCCAGGTATTTGTGTAGAACCTACTCCCCTATATAGAATTAATTCTTCTCTTCTTTCTTCCCCACGCACTCACATAATTTAAATGTCTTAATTTTTTACCCTGCAGAAGAATGACAATGGTACCATGTAAGAATCATTTGCTTTTCATTATCGAAGTCTTTACAGCTAGTCAAGCACTTGCTGACAAAAGGGTTTTGGTTGGAAAACACTCATTTGAAAATAACCACAATCGGTTTTGTCTAGAAACTCATTAAGAAAAATGAAACCTCATATTTTGTTACTATCAGCACTTGGGTTTGATGCTAAAATACCGAGTAATCACTCTCATCAAAATGAACCAATAAAATCATCTGCGTATTTCAGGGGCAACACTTACCTGAAATTTCCCTTTGTAGAAAATTATAATGTCTCAAGTTATTTCAGTTGGGAATGCAATTTCAGAAGGTCAGAAGTGATCATGAAATAAATTACTTGCAGGTTTTATGGCTATGTGGTTTTCTGACTGTCCTTATGCCAGCCTCAACAGGAGGGCCATTTTTTATTCTCAAGCTACTTGAAATATAATACTGCTGGTCACCGCTACAGGATCTTCACATTCATACTTACAGGCAATATCTCATCGGCTGCTGACAAGGAGGGGTTTTTCTTGCTGTTGTGTCTAACTTACTAAAATGTTACTCTTGTTCTGATTTGAAGTCCAGTTACCTCTTTGTTTTTTTCCTACATATCAAGCCTGTAGCTGTACCTTAGTATGCTTGCATAGCTCCCCTTGAAGATACATTTCTAATATCCTAGCATCATCTGCCCTCATTAGACCCCTGCCCAACCTTTGCATCTCATACAATAAATCTCTCCTTCTTTTCAGATCTCATGCAATCACCCTTTTATTTGGTCTTAGTTAAATCCGCCTTTATGATTTTTTTTGCCATTTGATACCACTTTAGAAGGCCTACTACTCTTATATGATTGTATGGGACCATACCATTGCTCAGGATTCTGTTGAATTTCATGTATGGTCCTTTATAGGTGCTGTACGTCTGGTTTAGTTTTTATAAAGGTGACACCAAAAGCATAAATTTATTTTACACCTATTCTAGTTGTCCTGTTAGTTATCCTAATTCCTGTTATTATACTTGGTATATTATATTATTTCTACAGTATTAGTGGTAATATAATTGGAAAGTCTAGAGGTAAGCTATTCATGGTCCATTGCACAAGGAGCTGTATATGCAGATAAAAAAATTGGTATGAGTTTTATTTAGCCATAGGTACATTTTGACTATTATGATAGCACTTAGAAACCTCTATTTCAGGTAAGTGTAAAGAAAATCTTGAAGTCGAGCAGTACTCTCAGATAGAGCACGAACCCTTGGAACAGAGCAGTGAGGGTCCCGTGCTGTGTGTAAGATTTTAATACATTGCTCCTTTATTTCTTGCAGCCATGGTGATGTGCAGCGGGCGCTCGTTTTTAGCTTCTCGTTCTCATCAAGGCCCCTGGCAGTGAAATTCTGGTGAACACAACAGAACCCAGCATAAAGATGCAGCTTATTCCAAGTAACAATTTCATCTAATATAAAAAGATTATCCTGAAAAATGTTTAAAGAATAATGTCACACACAGCCTCCGCCTGTTTAAGAATGACAATAAATCCATACAGGAAGAATTAAAATCGTCAATGACCCACTGGTGATTTTTATGCTACAATTTATCTAACAAGCCTTCAAGCCATATAATTTTGCTGTTAAAGAGCAATGACTTTTAGTGGACTGAGTTCAATTAACTGCTGACTTAACTTTTCCTCTGCCTTGTAATTAAAAACAACAGCAGCTGGAAGAACAGTTTCTGCATTTGTTTGTTTGCACTGCTTCTGAGAGAACAAAGTGAAAATCCCAGATTATTGATGTGATAGCTTGAGGAGCCTTCCTGTTTACAGTGTCTTGACCATGTCTCAGATTAAATATATTTGGAGGCCAAAGGTCAAAATCCTAAACCACAATCAGACATTCACTGCAGAAATGACAGTGCTTGTTTAAATGCCACTGCCCGCCCATGCCCCCTGTCTCTGCATCCCCAAAGCAGAGATGCCAAAATGGATTGTGTAAGTGGCTCTGCATCTTCCTGGATCCAAATATCAGCAACATCAGATAAATTTAATCTACTGTGAAAAGCTGTTTAGTGACTTTTTGATGAAGATAGTATGAGTCCTCACATTTTGGACACAATGCTGTTTGAGGCTATGTTGAAATCGCTGTCAACTGATTTCATGTTTTGACCTTTGGACCTCCCATTTGTCGAAGGTACTGGGAAGTTGTAGGTGGCTGCTATCTTCCAAAATTCCCCATTCATACTGCATGTGACCCAGGCAACCAGTGGTTCCTTCCCTTTTCTACCACCTCACCTAATTGCACCCTTCTCAGCATCTCCCTTCACTCTTTTAATTGCCCTTGAATGAGGCACTGAATTGTCCCTTGGCCCTGTAATTCCTTTCAAAATTGTATTAGCTATTTTGGCTTAGTTAAAGGTAAACTGAGATTACAACAACTGGGGGCTGGAGCTAAGGAACTCCAGGAGTTGTAATCTTATGACTCAAGGCAGTTACATGGAGATGGCATAGTAACTAAAAAGTAGCCAAACAGCAGCTGTGGAAATCCCAGGATTTTGCTTTGTAATGACTCCCAAACAAGCAGTGTGCAGGCTTTTCTGTTTTAGGCAGTGACTGTAAATAAATCACACCTGATTGGCCAGGCAGGGTTCATTGCCCAAGAATTGACTAAGAATTTGTATTGTCAGGAAAAGTACAGCATTCCTGTGCTGTGCCTGTGACTCAGATCTGTTCTGATGAGTCTGAAGGGTTATGTATGGCATTTCCTTAGCAGACTGTTTTGTTTGTATTTATTTTACACTGTGTCCACTGATGGCACCAAATTGACTTAAACAGTACCTCTTTTTAAAGTAGAAAAATTCCACATTGACTAACCAAACTGGTTTTGCTGACGGTGAAGATACACAGGTGTCATGCAGTGCTACTTTTGCGTTGCTGATACATTAGAACAGAATAACAAACACTTGCCATGTGCTTCTCCACTGATTTCATAGCATGGTGTATTTCAACATAAGGGAATAAGAGGAATACCCCACCTACATACTATCTATGTGTAAACCTCAATATCCTTACTTCAGCTTCCCACACCTGGCCAAACCCAAACCTGTTGTTATTTTCGTATCAGTTGCCCTTTCTTAGAGCAAAACCTCTCGTAGTGAGTGTGAGAAATGGCCAGGAATCGAAATAGATTCTCCTGATGGAGAGATACCTTACTGTGAAATATTAAAGGGAATCTTTGCCAGACAAAATTATCTACAGACTTTTCCTGTTTCCCTTAAAAATACAAATCCCTTAGGGTTTGATGTAAAGTGAGTCCCTTTGGTTTGCGAATTTGTTGTTACTGGCTTTACAGAAAGTGCGGGAATTCTGGAAATGATACTGAAGGCTGCCGCCCTGGTGAGCTGCCGGCTGCTGCCCAAGGTAATGAGCACCAGCTTTCAAGGAAAACAAAATGATTTAAAAATCAGTACTTCAGGTTTTCATGTCAGAGTCTTAAATAACAAAACAAACTCCAACAAACCAGTTTAAAATACAGTCAAGACATTACCGACATCACTTCACTCAGAAGCTGAATGCTACAAAAGCCTTAATGATCCAGTGTGTTATACAGGGAGGTGTTTTATAGTGAACCCAAAGCCATAGTGAACTGTGTTGTCATCCACTAATGGCACAGAGGATATTTGCCAAAGATGCTGACACTTTCTAGAGAGAAGTAGACAGGTGGACTACAGCCCAAGAAGAGCAAACTTGTTTTGCTGATGGCAGAAGAGCAGTTCTTTATTCTTATCTTGTTTGGGGTCAGACTCTGACAGCCTTCTGCAGCTTTTGTAGCGCCTTACTCCCTTAGTAACTCAACTGCAATCCAGGAGAAAAGGAGCATTATTCAAGGCAGGTAAACAGACCAGAACCTGGCCCTCGGTCAATAAGTGATTTGCAGAAAGGTCTTTTAAAAAACGTACTGTGAATGACTGTTTACTTGCCTTGAGGCAGCAAACAAAGACAGCCTCCAAATCCCACTATAGCAATTGGCAAGTGTAATCCTAGCCAGTATATTTCAGTTCATTTCAAACACACTGTCCTAAGTGAAATGGGAATTTCAAGGAAGCAAAGTTAAAAGATGCTGGCAAATGAATCTCTGCTACAAAAGCTGAAATGGGGGATTACAAATGAGTGATCCTTTTAGTTAGCCTGCTAAATTGGTGTGCAGGCCTGGAAAAAGAGAACAATGAACACCTCCTGACACCAGGCTGTTTGTCTGGTGAGTATCCCTCAGTGCAAATGTTGGTACTGTGTGAGTATTTTTTGTGTTTCTATAAAGTCCTAATGAGCTCCTTGGGTGAGAGTGAAACCCTTTGCTTTTTCACACTGTGCTCAAGACCCTTAAACTTCATGGGGTCAGACCTAAAGAAAGGGTAATGGACCATGAGGTCCAGCTTAATAGACCCGATATTAACACAGCAGCAAGAATGTCACCAAATGCAAAGTTTAGGGCAGGCAATGAATGAAGTATTTGTTACACTTAAATAATATACAAAGATTATAACAGAGTAGTAGCACTATATCAATGTCATCATGCGGGACTTTGAAAATCCGCCATGTATGAAATAACTTTGCAATGCATCCTTGTATTATAAACACCACAATTTACCTACATGCCCTAAATGATTAATTGCATTAATGTGTGTTGTCATATCTAGCCGATAATATTCATCAGAATTTCTCATTAATCTTGAACCTTGAAAAACCTACGTGTAAGGAAACCTCTCTAATCTACCAGATTGCAGTAAGAGAATATTTGCATATGAGAAGCAAAGAGTTTATTCATTCAGTGGCTGAGATTCCAGTACTGGCAGATCAGTGATTTTATTGGAAAGTGAATGAGATCTCTCACTTCTAGTTAGCCCTGAAACGCTTCTTTGTGCAAATAATGTTACATCTGACCAATGAAGTTAATTGATAACTTGTGCTAAACTGTGAGCCAGTGTGGGCCCTGAGCCTTCTTGACTCTAATATTCATTTTAATGTGAAACAATAAAGTAGCATGTGCTAATGAAAGCCCTAATTAAAGCAAAGGAATAAATAGTTATTTACGAACACCAGGAATCAGCAATTCAGCAGCTTATTTAATAATTATTTCACTTACTTTCATAGGCAGATGTTTGTAAGACCAAACTGCTAAACACTGTATTTGAAATAGCCCTATATTAAACTTGATTTGTATATAAGGTGCTTTTATTATTGTCTTCACTTTGTACTGATAGAAGAATTAAAATGTAGATATAAATAGTGATTTGGTGAGCTTTCTGAAAGTGGCAAAAAAGGAATTTCTTAAAAGATGTCATTGGGTAGAGTTTATTTTCTTTTTTTATGACTGAGAGCAAAATACTTTACAATAATATACTTCAAGGAGCAGCTACCCCATGAAGAGTGTGCATTGTCCCCTTGAAATAAGGCCCCACACAGATGTATGGCACTTGAAACGGGAAACAGAAAAATTAAGCAAAACAAATATTGGTAAAGTTAGTAATTATATTTAATTTTATTAAAATAAAAAATTCTTTTTACTTTGAAAAAAAAAAAAACCCATGTAGACACCTGACAGCATTCTGACCTGGCACTCTCCAGTATGTGCTTGCAGGTGATGGGAGTGAAGGAGGAGGCCACGAAAAGCAAGGAGACAGATTGCTTCACTGACCTCGTGACTGCAAGAGATGGGGAACCAAAGTAGCTGTCAAGGCACCCAAAGAGGGTTAAAGTTACTGACTGTACTATTTCTGCCTCTCGCAGCAGTATTCAGTGCTCATCCTCCGTTTCTGAAAGTTAGTGGCTCATTTAATCATTAAAACATCATGAACCATAATAATCCTTTACATATTAATCATTATTCTTAAATTGTTTTGAAAAAAATGGTTCTCTGTGTTTTAAAACTTTGAACGCAGTGTCATGAGTTGGGAAAGCAAGCTCATTGAACTCAAACCTCCTGATGCAATTTCCCAGACATTGGCATAGCCAAAAGCTTTGCATGGAGCCCTGCATGGCTGAACCTGGCACTTCCCAGCAGCAGCACCACTGGCAAGTTACCTCAAGAACAAGGCCACCAAAATTATAGTGAAGAAGGTGAGGCTCTGCTAGACCACCATACTGGATGGAAATGTAGCTCTAGTGCAGGAGTATGTATGTCTGCATGAATTACGAGCTTAAATTTTATCAATACCAGGTGAAATTAAAGTAACATCTTCAAAACATCTTCCCTGACTTAGACTCTTTTCCATTTTGAATTTGACTCAAGCACTTAAAAAACTCACTTCCTTTACCTGTCAATGAGGACAGGCTCAGATATCCAGGACCATAGGTGCCTTTTTCCCCACTGCAGTGGGAGCCAAGTGGCCAGAGACTGTCGGATCAGAAGGAGAACAAAGGAACTTTCAAGTTTATCGTCTGAGGCTACTTCATGCCATCTGCAGTTGGTGAACATATGTTGCAGCCTTGAAAGAAAACAACTACTCTGCAGGATTTTAAGCTTTTTATTGAAAAATCATGAAGCCAGCAATTCAAAGTTAATTAAAATCTAAGCCAAACTATTCTAACTTTAGGAAAAATAACTACAATGAAACAATCCAGTTATGAATCAAGCTGAATGAGAATCAATGTAATTATTGTATAAATAAAATGTTATGAAGTCACTTATTCTGACCAGTGGGTGAAATCATCAAGGAAACACTATGTATTAAATCATTAATTTCTGTAACACAAACTCAGAGGAGGACTTGAAATCTGCTCTCTCAGTTCTTGAACAAGTGTTAGGTGTGTGGTTATAAAACCATGTGTGCCAGGTTTTATAACTCAGTCAGAAAGTACAGTCCATACTCAGAGGCACATACTCAACTGGGCATCAATCTAATCTAGCATGCGGCAAACTTGCACTCAAAATATAAAAATCATGAACTCCAAAAGAGGTAACCCCAAATACTGTTTGTCTGTCTCCCAGCTTCTCTGTGAGGAATAAAAATCCCTCCTAGGCAATAAGAACAATCTGCACGTATGTGTATCTGTATATATAAAAAATAGCATATTTAGAGAAAATAATAAACCTTGCAGAATACAGGAATCTGAAGTTTATATGCAGTAAGTTGTATTCCAGTCTGAATCTCTCCACCTAGATATGAGAGCTTGACCTATGTGCCTGTGCAGGTTTTGAAATGAAACTAGTTATTTTGAAAATCTAGTATAATATGCAGGGCTCTGAAGACCAAGAGTATAAACACACCCAGAGTTTCCTATGGAACGGAAGGAGAACATCTCATTTGTAGGCAAGGAATGTGCTTTTATAATGCTTTGTCGCTCAGGAGCTGTGTAACTTCTGAATTCTAATGTTTATACTACTGCTACTGTTAATAAAAGAGTCACTTAGCAAGATGCTGCTCTGTCTTGCTTTACTGTAAATCAAAATACCCTGTTGTTTACCTGGGATTACATTGTTACAAATAAATGAGAGATCTAGCAAGCTCTGAGCAACTGAAGCAAACCCTCCAGAACATATATCACTGTGTATCTTGGGCCTTGAGGTCTCTTTAATTTACAATGTAAGTATTAATTCCAATAATGTATGCAGCTTTTAGTGTATTCTCACTCTCAGCGGTCAAAGAAAGAAGATCTGTAACAGCTCACAGAGTCCAGAACAGATCTTATCAGAGGTGGTGTATCTCACTTCTGGTGATGGAGAGAACAGAAACAGGATGCAAAAGCCAGAAGCATACAAAATTCCAGCTTTGTAGGAAGCCTTCCTTTGGAATGATGTAGTGTCTAATACACGTTCTTGTATTGATATACTTGTATTACTAACATATGCCATTTTGCAATAGTCTGACAGCAAACAGTACAATCTGCTCCCCAGCAAAGATGACACAAGAAAACTACAGCAATAACCTGTTACCCTCTTACATTCCCTTGCAACGACTGAGCTCGGTAAATGCATTTCCAGTAACAGCTTTCAGACTGGGCTGTGCGCTAACTCCAACTGACGAGTCAGCTGGCAAACACCCATGCAGGGTTGTGGCCAGGTGTCTCGCCCAACAGCCACCGAAATTTGGACTGCATCTGCCAGGTGGAGAAGAATGGGAATGGTGAGGCTAGCTTGACTTGCTTCAAACACAGGAGTCAAAGTCAAGAGTACAAGGAGGAGTACAGGTAGATGCAAACTGAAAGGCTTGCACCTGCTGAAAGCTATAAACAATGAATTAAGCAGTGCCATTCCTTTCCTGGAAGTCTGGATTGTGCTGGGTTCAGTCAGGAA
>NW_010224619.1:0-23465 GCF_000690775.1 Eurypyga helias
GCCAGAGTTAAACCATGACAGTCCCCCATTGTGGCTGAATTGGCTGAGCGAACATTTGTCCCCTGATGATTCCTCCCGTATATGAAGAGTAGTACTGGTTGATTTCTGCACTGTATTTCCCCAGCTCTGAAGGCTGGAGAACTCTAAGGTGAAACCTGATTTATTTGAATGATTTCTAATTAATTAATATTCTCTGTTCTCGTTCCAGGGGAAATATTCCCAGGGGCCATTACACTGAAATCATTTTACAGCGATAGTGTTCTAAATGTAAACTCTCTGCAGTATGAAGAAATGCTCCAAAATATAACAGACTTTGTGAGTGATGATTTTTTTAAACCTTTTCTGTATATTTAATGCTTTTCTGAATGTCATGCAGAGGGGATACACACTGCCTTTAATGTGGAGCCTAGGATAGTTTCACTTGAGAAATCTACTTCTGTCAGAGTCCTTCACACTAAGCTAGATCTATTCATAAAAGATTTAAACTTTGCTTTCAGATGAGTACATGCATACTGCTTGCTGAAGTGATGTACCAATAAGTAGTATCTGCATTTTTACTGCCATTTCTGGGAACTTCTCACATAAATTGCTCTGGATCTTTCACCATTCCCTCTCAGAAACCATGGGCTGAGTCAAGTTTTCCCACCTGTTTAGTTTCTGATCTCTGCTGCTTGCTGAGGGCTCAGTAATACTCAGTGGTATGAGTAACTGAACTTTGAAAATAGTTTTAAAGAAAGCCATTGTTTTCACAAAGCACAAACTTTTCAGAATGGCTGTCCAGTTGTGTTTAAATACCCAATTATCAAGCCCCTTCCACAAGCGTACCAGTATTAGTATTTTAACGCTATTAGTGAAATGGGTATTACATGTTTTGAGCATTTTATGATTATAGATAAAATCTTACAATGGATTTTCTGGAAAAATAAGATGAACAGTTTAATTTATACTGCCATGTTGAAACAAGTTGATTTGCTTATGGCAGTTTCTGGAAGTAAGGAAGAAGAAGAATACAGCTCTACCAGGCACCTGATAAAAAATAGACACCAAATATCCACCAGAACTAATCAAAAAAGGTTATCAAATTAGTTATGTCATTATATTGCTTCCTGTGAATGTTTTATCAGAAAGTAACCCAAAAATTATCCCTCCAGAACGTTAAAAAATATTTTCCTCATTTTTTTTTATCCAACGTATTTTCACATGGCTACAGACATGCATGATATGCAGCACTAGAATAGATATGTGATAGTATTCAGAAGTGAAAATAACATAAAAAACTATTCTTATTATAAAGAAAGATAGTTTATCTTTCATTTCAGTTGACTTAGACATTTTGTCCTTTTCTCATGGGGCCTCCTGTTTGTGTGGCAGTTGCCTTCACCAGTTGTTCCCTACTTCAGACGGGATGAGGGAGAGCAGTGACTTTTCTGCTGACCCCATACAACCCCCAGTGCTTTCATCAGTCTTGTGCTTCTCCCCATAAGATCAGTCCCTGACAATCACACTTCACTGCATCTTAGGGACACACGCCACATGTAAGGATGCTTACTTCTCCCTCTTCCCTCTAATTGTGCATAGGTTGGTACCGCAGAGATGCCCTTTTAAGTGATGAGCAAGGGAATATCTATCTTTATCCAACCGGGCAACCCCAACACACTGCCTGACACTCATTCAGCTCGTGTCTCTCCATCCCTCCACTGCTGTCCTATATTCCTTGTTTTACATCACCACCCCACTACTCCTCTTCTACAATAACTTGCAGAGTTGTGGTGACAGATCAGCTTGCTTTAATTGTGCCTCTAGGAGCATGTTCTGGATTAAAGCTTTACAGCTGAAGCGTCAGTGCTTCATGTGATTTTGGTCTGTGTTTGTGCTCGCCTTTAACTCCAATTCATTTATCTTTTACAGTTTAAGGATGCCTTCAAAGGTTTAACAAGCTTTAGGCAGACTGTCATTGTGGAAGTTCAGTAAGTTTGCCAGTTTGGTTTTTGCACAGTGCGTGCTTCACACATACCTCATTTTAATCTGTTTCCCATGGAGTACTCAGTTCAAGAAAGGGTATGGGATGAATTCAGTTCACCACGCCTCCTGTTAAATGAGGGCATTCTTTTTGTATTTTGAAGTTTCTAGCATGCTGGCCCCATTTTTATCCATGGAATTCCAGCATGTCTGTGAAGTGGGCTGGCTGAGATTGCTTCACAGTGGATCTCCCACTCGTAGCACCATGTAGGATACAGCACTAGTCCCTGTGATATCTGACATGTCTCTGAAATGGTAACGGTTAACTCTGAGCTTCCTCTGATCAAATCCAGCTTGGAGTCCCAGTTTAATTTAAGGAGCACCCTCTTTACAGAAGTTCACTGCATCTCATTGTGCATTTGCTGGTCTCTCCTGAGGGCTGGCTGAGCAAAGGTGTTACTGAATGGGCTTTGGTGTCTGTAGCTGTAGGAATAGGTCATTTGCTGGTCTAGGTGGACACTGTAAGGTGTCCCTTTCTTCCCATTGCCATCTGTTACAGGTTACTGTCCTCAGAGCTCTGCCAGCTTCTCTGTGAGTGCTCGTTAATCCACGTCAAGCAAAGCCTGGCATGCTAGCACACACAGCGGTGTAAACCCTTTCAGTGAACCCCAGGAGTTATGCAGTTAAGCGGAGTTGTGAGGGCAGTAGCTTCCACCAGAGTGGTTGTGACAGACACATGGGGCACAGTGACACCTTAAAACCTTACAGCAATCTACCACTTAAAGATGTTTGTGCGCATATCCCAGCAGCATGAAGTTCAGTTGAAGAATGGGGTAGTCACTGCTGTCCTCCACCTCACCGCAGGGAGATTGCTCTCCAGCTGAACCCAACCCAGTTAGCATGCCGTCAGCACCAACCCTTCTGAATTCATTGTGGTCGTACCCTGAATTATCCTCACCACACTTCAGGACGTGTTCTCCACGTCATGCCTGGGTGGCACCACAGACTGGTGTGAGCAGACGAAAGTTAGGGTCTAACAGATGAGGTCCTCCATACTGCAGCTGGCTTGAGGTTAGCCCAGTAAAAAAATATCATCTGCATGAGAGATGGTGTTAGCAGTAAATCCAACAGCCTTTGATTACCAGCTACTAATTTACATCTGGATCTACTGGAAAGATGGCTATTAATATATTCCTAAGCAAGACACAAATTAATTTTCAGGTGTCTTAGCAACTACCTACTTCGTGGGATTAAAGAAGCTAGGGGAGAGAGGGAAGTTTGGCAGAAGTCTTCTCTTGTATTTGCATCTAGTTTGCTATCCACATAGATTACGTGAGACTTTAAAATTATGCTATCTGTATTTTTCAGACTTGAAAAAAAAGACAGATCTTCTTTTCCGACAAGTGTAACAGTGATAAACCTGTTTACGGAGAACTCAGGTGTAGAAAATGAGACAGTTAGTTCTGCAATAAACAGAGCACAGGAAACTTCATCCTATGTCTCTCAGTACAGAGGTATGTAATTCCTTACTGTAGAAGTAAATAATTGGTAGAAACAGATTCCTATCTTCAAAACTGGTTAGAACATTTATATGTCCAGCAAAGCCCACCTGAGGGTGACTGTATCCACCTCACTCATGACATTTCCTGTGTGCTAGTCCTAAATGTGAGGGGGAAATACAAAAAACCTGAGAGCTCACAAAGCCCCAGTGCAATTATGTCCCAATTCCGTATGCCAGCACTGGGGTTTGTAAACCATTGCCACCACCGGGACGTGGATCTGAAGAGCAACGTGCTGGGCAAACATCATACTAATATTGCTCATTAAATGAGCCGCATGTTATAAACATTTATAACTATGTAGAACTGTATGGGATCTGGGCCTTACAGTTGTGGAAATAACTAAGGGAATAGTGCTGGGGTTTTCCTATAGTTTTTTTTAACGTGAGTCAGAAATTCAGTGTTCAGAGTATGAAGTATCCCTCTTCATGGACTGTGGGGGGAGGAGGGTTTGAAGGCAGTTGTAGGAGGCTGAGAAACAGAAGGTCAGAAGCTGGGATGGAAACAGGACCTTAAGTGGTAAAGAGCAAGGAAAAAGAAAGGGCCGGTCCAAACACCTGCAATACCGATGTCTCCAAAAAAGGACTTACCTTTTTTTTTTTTTTTCCAGAATTGCTAAATAATTGGTTTATGATTTACTGAGCAAATGGACTGCTTTCTCTGAAATGATATTATTAATACTCAGTTTGCTTCCTGACTTTTTCTCTTTTAAAGCTACAAGCTATTGTGCTGCTTTTAACTGTCATGCTAACACCACAGAGTGCTATGAAAGTATGTTTCCAAAATGCATATGCAAAAAAGATTACTCAAAAACAGCCTGGGATGATCGTTCTTGTTCAGGTAAGAACCTTGCTACTTTACCTGTACCTTAAAGGCTGACCTGGTTATTCCCTGTCTCAGTGCCTCTGCAAATGTGCCGACCTCAGAAAATCAGGGAATGCGTGTCTTGCTAAGAAAGCCACGGAAACACATTCTTATGTTTTACTTTATACACATCCCTAATTCTATTCCAGTAAACTACTAAAACCTGAGAAAATTATCACTGAAACCAGTGAGCGGGCAACTCTTTAAATGCATTGTTAAACTGTGTAAGAATTAAAACTTAAATAGGTAAAGCATGGAACAAATTGATTCCTATATTCACAGCCTTCTCTGCTAGGACATATTTTGGGAATAAATCCCACAATCTACTTGGAGGCAGCTATGGGGACACTGACAAATCTGGAAGTCTCATGACACGCTACCACAATCTGTTCAAGCTCTGTCCCTTGTTGATAGTTTTAGGGTTGCATTACTTGTGTTTAGACAGGGTTTTGTGGGAAGAATGATTTATGTGGGTTTTAGGAACTGTTAATTGTTGGGGTTTTCTTTGCTTGTTTGTTTTGAATCTTATAATGAGCATGCTATTGATATTTTAGCTATCCTCCACAGTCCTGAGACATATCTTATTTTCTTATGAAAACTAAAATTTTCACACTACAGAAAAAGTCTAAGATATGAGATTTTAAGAAAAACAACAAATATTGCAAGCACTCATGATAAAACCATGAAAGCTGGCTACAATAAAGGCCAGTGAGATGTGATCCAGTGTAGTCTTTTGTGACCCCTAACCTGGCTAAATCTGATCCAGTTTTACACCAGTTGTGATAAGAGTCATCTGCTGTGAGATCAAACTGCAGGTCTTTGCTTGCCTATGTGAGATGCAGTCTAGCCAGATTTCTATTCTGATGAAGCTGGATGGTTCGAACAAAGAGTGTTTGCTTTTAATTATGTGCTCTTGTATTTCAGTTTCTGTTCTACACAGGTATAGCCCTAAAAAAGCCATTCTGATACTTTGACATGTAACAAAACTATGTGTGTTTACAGTGCAATGATATAATAATTTAAAAAAACCAACCCAAACCAAACAAACAGAAGAGGGTGTGAAGTTCTCTCCTCTGTTGATTTTCTGGGGGTTATTTTCAATTCACTCTGTATTTTTTCCCTCTGAAAAATACAGATTGCAGTAAAGACTGTTCTAAAGAAAAAAACAAGTACTGTGCAAAAGAAGAAGGGGTTCCAATATGCAAATGCTTGCCTAACTTTGAAAAGAAGAAAGAAAAATGTGTACCGTGAGTACTCAGCTTTTTCTTGAGTTCCTGTATTCTAGGCAAAGACAGGGGAGAAGAACATCTAACACAGGGTCACCCTCAATACAGAAGAGCAGCCTGCAGCTATGTGAATCAGAGAAAGAACATCTAACACAGGGTCACCCTCAATACAGAAGCCTGCAGCTTCTGTATACAGCCTGCAGCTATGTGAATCAGAGAGGTGCCTTGGGTGGTTTGCAGGTAGACAAATTCCCATGGTGTCACAAGTTATGGCATTTTAACTGCTGGGCATTAGCCATTGGTGTGCACTCACAATACCTCAGAGGAAAGTCAAGGAGATCCAAAATCAGCTGTGAGTCAGTGAAGAGGATAAACAGCTTCACGCTTATTTTGTGTGTCATCCACATAAACATAAATTATTCTCTCAGAGTAATTGAGCCATGGAAAGTGGTATGCTGAAGCATTTAGTAAGCAACAGGCATTAGAGCAAGATTTGCCTCAAATCCCTGGGACGTTTCTACTGGTATCAGTGGGGACTCTGTTTCCTGATAACTTTCAGACCTATGTTATTTCACCTGGGTTTTCCCTCTGCGGGTATTTCTGTCAGCTCAGGATTAGAACAGAGCAGTGTTGTTTGCGGGTGAAGCTGAGTAGGTGACTGATTGTGCTACACTCCCACAGAGAAGCAGAAGGATCTTACTCCCCATATCGATTAATTCAGTTCTTTTTGTAGTTACTGCTGCTACACACTGAAAAGTTCTTATCGTGAAGTCAATATATTTTAAATATAAGCAACTAGTGTGGAACGAAGACAAGGAGTTGCCTGTGATTATAGGCCTTATATTGAGGCTTTTGATAAAGTCAGTGGGTAGCAATTCTAAGTGTTTCAGAGGTGTAGGGCTTAGTTCTTTGGAGAAATTAGGCCCTTTTAACATTTTTCAAGCTGAGAACCTGAAACTTTGAGTGCCCAGCTCACCAGTCATTCTGAAAACCTCAGATTGTTTTATTGTAACAGTGAAGCTAAGCCATTCAATATTAAGTTAGCACTGAAGAGGAAACCTGTAATGAACACACCCTGTAGAGAAATTACCGATAAAAGTTGGAAATATACTATTGTTTTGTGATCATCTGCTTAATGACATTATGTTTCTTTTCTTCTTTTCCCCTTTTTTCTCTCATGTAGTTGTCCAGTGGGCTACTCCGGAGAGAACTGCAAGAACAGTAAGCACAAGAATTTCTGATTCTTAATTACAGCATGGAAAAATACCCAGTAATGTTTAATCTGACTGAGATATAACAAAAATAACAAGTAATACCCTTTAGGGCATCCTGTATTGATAGCAGGAAAATGTTAGAAAAAAAGGAGAAAAATTTCACTAAAAGAAGAAAAATCCTTCTTGAAACTCGTGTTCAAACAGACAGTAGCATTTCCTGTAATGACCTCTGCATTAAGCTCAGTGGGTTTTAGTCCAACCCAAGTTATTTGATAGAAAAGTATTTACTCCTCATCTAAAGACATGTAATTCTGAACTCAGCACCACTAATGGATTAGTTTCTCCTGTAATTAATCACTCCCTGTGTTAAAACATCCATACATTACTCTCATTTGAAAAGTTTCTGCATTGATATCCAGGCACTGGTTCTTGTTTGTGCTTTACCTTGCAAGCAAGCACTGTGTATCTAGTATTCTATACTGATGAAGAGCTGATGGCCCTGAATGTATTATCCCAAAATTGTAATGATCTGGACAAGCTAGACTGGACTTCCAAAGCTTTTTCCCTTTTCTGAGTCTGTTTGCTGCACCTTCTTCAGTTTCCACCATCGTATAGATTAGGAGAAGGCATTCTTCATGCCTTCTAGTGTTTGCCTGTGCCAAAACTCAGAACACCTAATACAGTCAAAGGCAGACTGAAAAACAGTTATGGTTCTTCTCAGAACTCCTTTGTCTTTCTTTGAGCAAAAGACATATCCTCACGTGGTCCTTTGGACTCTCACACGGCTACATTCTTAAACTTTTACATGTCTAACATACCTGCGTTTGCAGATAAGAGACCTTCAAGAGTTCTGAAGATTAGCTATAACAGCAGGTGTAGTGCAGCACAGAGAATCTTGCTAGGTGTAAATGTTTGGCAGGAAGGATATTTTTCATCACATGGAACATATTTTTCTAGAGAAAGTTTTGGGGATTTTAAGGCCTTTTTCATAAAGCAAATAAAAATGCTAAATCAGCACAAAATCAACACATCATGAATTTAAACACAAATTTGGGACCTGCTAATAATAAATGCCAAAATTCATCTTCCTCATATGGCACTTGGTGAGTACTGATGTAAAAAATGCGCTGAACAAGGATATTTTACACACATTTGGCATAACGTTATTCTGAGAAATCACCTTCCCTGTTGTCCCACTGTATGCTCCTATGATTAAATGTGCTGGATTGTTCTGCTGGTAATGGCACCGTTGGTGGTTTCATATTGTGTATCTCCAGTATAAGCATTCAGAATACTGAATGGCAGACCCATAAATCCAGACTGGGGTCCTCAAGTAGGTACCGCCAGTAAGGTTGGGTAGCTGAAGAGGCTGTCTTATTCTTTGTACCCTTATCTTGAAATCATGCCCTGCAGGACGCAATTCTCCGTTTTTTGTTGTTCTTACCATAGCTATGCAGAACTAAGACTAGGTTTTAGTAGCAGTTCCATTCACAGTTGAAGGAAGATATACAGAATCCAGGTCTTCTTCCCTTGAAGATATGCAGAATCTAGGTCTTTCTCCCTTAGTCATGCTGGTTCTGCAGCAAGATCAGTGAAAATGATTTTTTCTTGGCAAAAATTTATTCAGATATTGAATATTTATGCAGTATTCATAGTCCCACACAACAAACATCTCAAATCCATGTGCTTTATATGCCTAGATCATGTGAAGAACCTATTTGACACCTAACTACATATTTTAGCAGCAATATTAGTTTAAGCAACCCCTATGCCCTCTCAGTTGTTCCTGTCCCTCAGCTCTACTGGAACAACTATGTGTGAAGCCATTCAGTGCATGAGATTAGGAACCTGAGCCGGGATCAAAATAACCATCCAGAAGAGAGGGTCTTTAATGCAGATCTGTTCCTACATTTATATGTTTTGTGTCCACAGACAGTCATACTGAAACAGAACCAGGAGTCTGGGAATTAATAACATCTATCTATCTATCTATCTATCTATCTATCTATCTATCTATCTATCTTCCTTTCCTTCTCTTCTTTTTTCCTAATAAGATACAGGTCTTTGCAATATTTACCATGAGCTTTCAATTGCTGTTTCTTCTTTGTTTGTTTGTTTGTTTCCAGATAGTGAACTCATCCTTATAATTGTGGGTACAGTGTTTGGAGCAACTATCCTGAGTTTAGTGATAGCAGTCTCTATTGTTTCAATAAGGTAAGATTATTTATCACAATTGAATAGAAGCTGCAATCACTGCATGTTCTTAGAGAACGAAGCAGAAATTTAGAGAGGGGCAGGGCTGTGAATGTGGTTGCATGCCTACTTGGGCAGAGAAGCTCATTTTAGTCATGTAGCCATTAGCATGTGGTTTTGCCTGGGTGCTCTCCCCAGAAGTATTTATTCTCTTGCTATGTCTCTGACCGTGAAAGCTTCAGCCAAGACATTCAAAATACACACCTGACTCATTAATCCTAATCCTGCCTTAGTCAGTACTCATATGGCATCTGGATGAGACTGAAGAAGGATGCTGAAGGTGGCACTTCAGCTCAAGGTCTGGCATGCCCCTTTCAGCTCAATACAGGTGGCACTTCAGCCAAACATCTCTTTAAAGCTTGCTATTTGCAGTGTTCTGTCAAATTCTCAATTGCAGTTGCGCCTCCGCACTTCTCCCCACACAATAAATAAACACACATTTTATGTGTGTATCTGTACCTGTGATCACAGGCAACTCAAATGCATCATTTGAGTGTCCAGCTTTGGCTGCAGGCACAAGGGCAGCTTTTCTTAACTGGGCCTAATGAATGCCTTATTTTGTCCTCTGGATAGTCAGTTAGAGCTAGCCGTGATCAAAGAAACTCCTTCACTCTAGGAACTTGTTGAAAGGGGCCGAAGTCCCCCTCTGTCTCTCCTAGTAGCTTAGCCCCATCTATGATAAAAGAGGCCAAACTTTGCACTCTGTCACGGACAAAAAAGTTTTGCAATAGGTATGCTACAAAAATCTGTTGCATGTTTCAGAACAGGACTGAGTATTCAAAATACGGTGGGAGCAAGCGATTCAGTAAGTTGGGCTTAATAAGTAAAGCACACTGAAAAGTCCTTTAAAACCTTCTTTGTTCTTTCATTTCCTCTGAAGAGCCAAACACAAACAAGATCCAGAGAAGAAGAGCCTGATTAAGTCAGGATATTCCAAGCAAAATACCTCTGATGATAGACAGCCCACCATGTTCCCCAGAGTCCAGACCACTTCTGGCCATGCGAATCCAGGATATCAGCCAAACAACCCATATGAGATGCGCTCCTCAAATAGGGGTCATTTTCTGGAGCAGGATTATGATGATGTGGTAAGTGTTTTACACAGGCCTATGGGGGTTGTGTTTCTGAACTGTACCGCTGTGGGCTACAGACATTGTCGAAACCTAAACTCCACTCTGTCCACCCTCCCTTGATCTAGAAGGCCAAAGTGGTATAAAAAGGCCAAAGTGGTATAAAATCAACAAAATAACTAGCTGCAGTTCAAAAAAATTCCCCAAGACAGAGATCAACACCCAGCTTGTGAAGACCTTTCCAAAGCTACTGTAGTAACTGTTATAACCTCCGCTGCTTTAAAGCTGGTTGTAGAGTCGAGAGGTGCTGCAGTGGCACTTCCCTCGTGCAAGATTCGCAGTCAGGTTAAGCTGGCAGAGCTGCCCAGAGCGTCGGTGTCCTCCCACCCACGCTGCCACTGCCTCGTTCACAGCAAACTCCTCTGCAGTTGCTGCAGCATTGCAGAGGGGTGAAGTGCACAGCTTTGCGTCGATATGGCCCAGGGTGGCCTGTTCAGCAGAGGCATGTCATAGCTGGAAAGTGTGTTATGAAAAAATGGCCTGTTTTATCCTCAAACTCTGCCAGGGAGCTGCAGAGGGAGTGAGGCTTGAGAAGTGATACACTGAGATAGGATTGATTTGCTGAGTTCTGCATGCATCGAGTAAATAGGAAGCATACTGTCTGTTGAAATATTGCTTAAATGACAATTTAACTCCACCTCTGTGGTGCAAGAAACTATCTGTGTTTAGTGAAGAACACCTGTTTAATTGTAATTTACATTTACATGTAATTTACATGTTTTGCAGAATTGAGGTCTAAACCGTGATAGAAGCAACACAGAAACCTGATGTATAAAAAAACCCTCCGCTTTTAAAAAGCTGCCAATTAAGAGAAGAAAAACATCTCTTTAGTCAGTTGATTGATCAGATTCACATGGGTTTGGGCATTTCTAACTTTCCAATGGTGTCAACTTTTCCCTCATGAAAATCAGTCTGTTTGGTTTTCCTTGAGGGCCAGTGTGTGTCACACAGAGAGGGTTGTCATGTGCAGTGTGCTGCATGCCGAAGCGTTCTGAGAAAGGAGCTTTCTGACCCAGACCTACTCTTTATTTCTCTTCTTTTCTTGTCTAAATTCTCTGTAGTATGAAATATCACGGGAGCCCGAGGGCTTTAGGATGCAGAACAGATACTAAGCGACGAGAGCAGTAGGATGACAACCACCGCGACAACGGTCAGACCAAAGTGTTTCACAGCCTCTCACCAATGCAGTCACTTCAGCAGAAGAGACAGCCAAGTCTATAACCCCAGATTCTCTGAAGATTTACTAAAGGAAGACCCCTGACTGAAAGAGATCATGGACAGCTCTCTGAAATAGGGGAAAAGTGAAGCAGAGGGTAGGGAGAAGAGGACTTCTGGAAGAACCAGCAGGCTTCTTTCAGGAGGCCAGTACATTGGCAAGAGAGTGAGCGTAGCCACGTTACCAGGACTGTAACCCGGCTGTTTTTCAGTCCTTCTGCAAGATGGCCTAGTCAGTATGTGTGAAGCTGAAAAACGTCAGCACGCAGAGCTTTGCCTGTGGAAGAACTAACGGGCTCCGACAAAGATTAGACTTCTTTCAGGAGGCCAGTATGTTGGCAAGAGAGTGAGCGTAGCCACGTTACCAGGACTGTAACCAGGCTGTTTTTCAGTCCTTCTGCAAGATGGCCTAGTCAGTATGTGTGAAGCTGAAAAACGTCAGCACGCAGAGCTTTGCCTGTATTTCTGCTCACTGCATTTCAGCTACAGGCAGCCTGCATGGCTTTGGGCAGATCAAAACTGTTCTTCATGAGAACTTGCCCTGTTTCTCTGTACTGTATCAGATACAGTCTTTTTCCCCTCCTCAACCCACCAGTATTTCCTATCTGAAAGCATTCAGTTCAGACCTCTGCTGACATGCCTTGTGTGAGACAATGGTACTTGTCTGACCTTTTATGCAGCCTTCCTTCCCAGTACAATGACAAGAAACATCTTCCAACAAACACTATTGTTCTCCGTCTTGCACAACTACACTGATTATATATCCTCAGCTCCTGTGAAAAGCATTAGCTTTTCTTGCTCTTGCACTCCTTGTGGTTTGATTGAACAATCTTAAGTTTGGAGGTTTTTTTAATTCCTTACATTTACTCAATAAATCTGTCTATAAAAGAATCCACATTTTTCCATACTTTACTAAGTGTGCATAATCTATTGACTAGCATTAACATATCCTTATATATAATACATATATGCACAAATATGTACATATATTTATAGGTTAAGTTCATTTAAAGCATCATTTAATTCCATATTATATATTGTGGTTTGTTTTTTATATATACAGATTAACTTTTGCTATTAAATACTACTGTTTCTCAGTAACAAGGCTTTCTTATGTCGTTGTTGTTAGTGGGTTGTTTTTTTTTTTTTTTACAAATGTAGAGATGATTTTACGTTAAAACTTGTGCAGAGTTTAGATGCAAGTGTGCAGACACTGGTTGCATCAGCACCCAGCTTTCACTCAGAGGTTTCGATCAGAAATGTTATTAAATGCTGATGAAGCTAAAATGTTTATTGTTGTAAAGGTGGCACCAATTTTCTGTGATTGCTTTTGGTGGGAATGGGGTAGTTCGTGCAGCTGGGTCTCCTTTGAAAATGCTGGACAAGCTGCTCTCCGTGATGGCAGCTTTGTGTGGATGGGTCCGTTAATGTCTCACAGCTGAAAAAAAAAGTGTCTTTCTGCTTAAATGACAAGTCTGGGGACAAGTGATAGAAAACACCGTATGTGCCTGTAGAGGTTATGAGGGTGAGTTGTTCCAGTGCTCTTGGTGATGAAAACCAGCTCCACTCTCCAGTTTTGTGGTTGAAAACAGGGAACTGAACAGTCCTGGTCTTTCACACGTGGCTTCTCCAGCAAAAGGAGACAGACCCAGCTTTCTGTGAACTGCTTGCAATGGCCAGCTGGTCAGAAGTAGCCTTGTGAGAAAAGGTGCAAGTGTCTCCCTGTTGTTGCCGTTGGCAGGTTCTGTAGGAGGCCAGGGTCCGGTGGCCGGAGCCACCCTCCGCTGGCTGTGTGCATCCCAACATGCACAATCAACCTTTACTCCGTGCAAGCAGGGCTGCCTGGATTTAGCTGTTCATGGTACCTTACTCAAAGGGTGGGAGAGATCTGGTCTTATCTTCTTGACTTTACCTCTGGGAGTACTCACCCGTGAGTAACAAAGCACGGCATGGTGGCCAGCCTTAGCAAAAGAGGTGGAAAGGCCCTCACCATCCTCCAGCAGGAAAAGCCCTACGAGAGGAACCAGCTCCCTTCCCCAAGAGTTTCCTTAATGCACATCCCCCGTGCATGCTGCCCCCTTCTTTTTCTCTGAGCCTTGTCCCCTCCCACCATTCCCTGGGTGAAGGAGATGTTCCCTGCATGTTATGTGTGCAGTCTAATAAAAAGATTTCTCTATATCAAGAGTTACAGCCCACACATCAGGGTCTTTCACTGCGGTGAGTTGCCTGGTTCCATCAGCTTAGTGCAGAGCATCCTTAAAATACAAGCCAGAGCAGCCTGCTAAGGAAGCACATGAAAAGGCTGTTAAGTGTTATCTCATTCTTTTGCAAAGCAATAGGGGTTGGAAATAAAGCTGAAAGCTCAACGATAAATGAAACTTTAATGCAGTAAAAGTTTATTGAGGATGTGATATCTAGACATTTGCTGCCACTGATAATAAAAGCTGCAAAAATAGTCAGGTGTTTGCGTCATTTAGCTGCAGAGGAGTTTTCATTGCTCTAGTTCAAAGCTAATTTCTGCAACTGCAACCAGTTCTCATTTAGGTGAGCTGGGGAGGGGCTATCAGATACCACTGTAAGCCTACTACTCTTTAGCATTTCAAAGGCTGCTGTTTTATCTGGACTGGAATTCTGTACCGAAAGGGCAAACTCTCAGCTATTTCACTTGTTTGGCTATTAGCAATGTGTGATTCTGTTGGGAAATACCGTCATGGATAATAGCTCTTTGTGGTGTTTTATGACTGCTGCTGCTTGGCTTCTGCCTTTTTTCATCTGCCCATCCTTCAAAATCCACCTGGACATGGAAAAGGGAGCTGAGTGAGACCCTCACCCATTGGTGTGAGAGAGGACATGTCTGCACACAGGGTGAAAGGCTGCAAGGAACTGCCACAACTCGTTTCATGTCTGGGATCTCCCATCCAGCTGCTCCCCTGAGATACAGGGTGTCCTGCTGGCAAGTAACCCACGGAGACATAGGAAGATGCTGCCACTTGACTCTGCTACCTGCTTCTGTCCTGACCAAAAATTACACTGGAGTGATTTCTTAGCACATCTGCACAGGCTGTATTGGAAAATGCTGAATGAGTCGGGGCCAGAGGTCTGCATGGTTGTAACACACGCTCGTATGGAGTTATGTCACGTGCCAGCCCAAGCACCGCAGCGAAGCCCACACCCAAACTCGCATATAAAAGGCAGCACATTTCAGGCCTGAAAGCAGGAAGCGTTTTGCATTTTTCTGGTTACCTGCTGCCAAAAAACCCCTTCTTGTTTCCTTTATGAGACTGTTTTTACATAGATCCTGAGTGTGATGTGCCAGGCTGGAGGCATGAACAAGTAACAGTGAGCAATGAAGGTAAGACACCAATGCAGACCCAAGGGCTTGACTGTTCACTTCTTCTGTACTTCCTTTGGCTTTGGTGGCTTGTTGTTTCCAAGATGAATGATAGGTAGTGCTCCTTCCAACAGGAGGAACATGGGTAAGGGAAAAGGAGCCTCTTCTCTAGTGAGAAGTGCTGCCCTCCTTGCTAGGAACAGCTTCTCCAGCAGAAAGCCCGGATACAGAGAGCTTTTAGGGAAACTCAGGTGAGGGCGGAAGGCAATCAGGCAGATGGCCCAGTGAAAGTCACTGTCCCTAGCTGGTTTTGGGGAGACCAACGTGGCTTCATCTCAGGCTCAGGAGGGTGACTGGACCAGGGACAACCCAGGGAAAAAGGATCTTGCTTGAAATTTGGGGTTCATTAGCCCAGGACCACAAACCTCAGAAAGGCAAGTATGGCAAGCCTAGTTCATCTGCCACTCCTGTGAGAGGAGGACTGTCATTTGTCAAGTCTGGCAACTGCAAAGTCATCAAATGCTAATTTTTCCCATTTTTTTTCCCCCTCACCCTTCACTCGTTCTTTTTTTTTTTTTTTTTTCCCCAGCCCAGTAATGCTCCCAAAGCCCAAAGTGGTCTAAAAAGAGGGAAAGCCATAAAACATGTCAGGTCACAATTAAGCAGGAAGTAAATAGGGCTAAAAATAAGAATCCATAAATTGCCTTGCAAAGTACACTCTAACTGCTGATAAAAGGTTCTTTAAATATACCAAAGCTGCAAAGGCAGCTAGGAAATTGGTGGGAATTCTGATGACAAGGGTATAGGGGCAGATGAGGATGATGAAGGTGTAGCAGAGAAGCTCAGTGATTTCTTTGTGGCTCTTTTTGCAGCTGAAGCTGTTGGGGAACTTCCCACATCTGTCACTCTCTGCAGTGGATCAGCTGGAGGAGCCAGGGCAATCGGAAGAAAAAGGTGACATGGAGTAAAGGAAAGTAAGTGAAGTAACTAGGTCACAGGAAGTATAATGTCAGATATATAGAGGGGTTGTTAATAAGCAACCAGGACCAGAGGCACTGATTCAGGGGACACAAAGGAGTGGCACAGCCCTGAGGCATGGGGGGGTTCCGGTACCCAGCTGTGTTCCCAAGCACAGCCAATCCATTGCACTCCGCAGACTCACCGGGACATGCTAAGCCGTCACCAGTGGGTCTCTGAAGCCACTGACTTGGGTTCGCAGCCAAACACCCACCAGGATTTGGGGGCACACAAAGCTAAAGGAGGTCAGCGTAAAGCAGACAGCAAAAAAAAACTTTACAGGTGCAGGTGGTGAACTTGCTGCCAAAGGGGGTCGCAGATGCTGTGTCTGCAGGTGCAGAAAGAGATGAGGCAAATCCAAGGCTGCAATTGGATGACGGAGATGTCCCCTCTAACAACGGGATGAGAAAGTGGGTCTGCTGGAGGAATGGGCTGTAAATGAAACCAGGCCTCCAAAGCAGCCCTTCCTGTTGCAGCCCCTGCAGCACAGCCTGGGGCTGGGTGGACAACCTGGGCCAGGGGGACATTTCTCACCTTCTGAAGCCAGTGGCCAGCTTTATTCAGCAGCAGCACCGGGCTGAAAGGTGATGCCTGCGGGATGTGTACATAGCATGTCTTGCATGCCCTAATTATGCCCAGGCTGTTTGTAAACCATGAAGGAGCAGGGTAGGGTCCTGTATACCAGACTCTGTACTGTTTACATAAATAACAGCCTCATAAAAGATACAAGGGAAAATTTTTGCAAGCAGATAACTCAAGAAATGCAAAATGCTTCTTGCTTTCAAGCCTGAAAGGTGCTGCCATTCACACCCAAGCTCCAAAGAGTCTATTCCTCTCCACAAAATGCAAAACAAGACCAACAGCTCCAAGGCAAAACAGCTTGACAAGAAGCTGTGCCTCATCTGCTTCTCTCTGTCCCCAAATGCTGGGCAGTGTCCCCCACAGCACCCGTCAATGTGGGTGACATCAAGGGGACCGGAGAGAAAATATCTGCCCAGCTCCTGGCCCAAACACAGCAGAGATTTCCCCAGGGGAGTTGGGAGACTTGCAGGGCCAGATAAGGTGGAAAAGGGAAAACAAGATACCGAGAGGAATAAGAAATTTTGCCCAGGACTCCAAAGAGGGCTGTGGATGGACCAGCATTGCCTTTGGTGGTCACCTGTGGCAACCAAGCATTTTCTTCCTTTTTTTTGCCTGTTCTGAAACAGTAATACCTCTGGTAGGACCCTGAGGGACATTTGTCCCAGCTGTTTTCCCAGTTTGGTCATTGCTTTGGCAGTCAGTTTGCTAAAGTGACATTAACGACTTCCCAGAGTAACATCCATCACGTCTCAGTGGGATGGGGAGGGTGAGGAAAGCTCTCCGTCCTCCTGCGATGGCTCCCCCAGACCCTCACCAGTGCTGCTTGCCCCGTGCCCGCTGACGTGAGCCTGGTTAAACAAACATTAAGGAGTCTCTGCCTCTCCTTCAGCCACGGATATCCAGGTGTAGCTGGGGAAAAAAGGTCTGCTGCAAAAATGAGACTTTGGGAAAAAGGCTTTCTCTGAAGTCTTTCACTCTTAGAAATCCTTTCATGGGGTCAATCAGCCAAAAAAATTAAAAAATGGCTCATATCTGGGACAGTCAATGAATTCAAGAGGTTGTTATAGTGCTAAGGTACCTAATTCCCTCTCAAGTAGAGGAATGTTTAAATTGGTGGGAATCAGGGGTCAAATCCGGGCAGGTATTTCAGTGCCTAACTTGTATTGACATTAATGGGAATAAGGATCTCTGTGGAGTAATCAAGGATGTGGGCCTATATATCATTCCTATAAATTAAACAGGGCTTGTGTTGCACGTGTGTAACAGTACGTTAGTATTCTTTTCAAAGCAAGGTCTTTCCTTGTAGACTTTTCATCATTTCTCCACTGTTTTGTCCTTCTAAGTTTGGTTTGAACAGAGTCTGCAGCAAGCTCATGCTGGGCAGAAACCGTTTGCCAGAAAAATAAGCAAAAAACCAGAGTCTAATGACCTATTTCAGAGAGTGATTAAATAGCCAAGTGTCAGCTGAGATTTGAAAAAGCGGCGTGGGGTAGCGGGAGGCCCAAACCGCACAGATCCAGGGCGAATTTCTTGGAAAGCCGTTTGTACCTCTGAGGCACTCCGCTTGCCTGAGGGCTTGGGACCTGGGCTTTTCCTGCCCTGGGTGGGAATTTTGCCAGACATTTCAGCGGAGCTGAGCCTAGCTGGCCTTACCTGCTGACATATTAAATCATATTTAATGATGCCTACCCACATGCGCGCATACGAGGGGAATCTCTTCGGGCTTTCCATTCCACTTGCGTTTTATGAAAAACCCTCTGCTAGTTGCGTGTGGTAAATGCTCCTGGCTTTTGTGGGTCTTCCGTTGTCCTGATCGAAATGGATGCAGTATATTAAGGGCAAGGTGTGCAGGAAGAAGGGATAATTCTTAATGCACCATGCAAGGCAGTAGGAATGGACCCTTCAGGCTACCCAACCCTCCTCCCTCTCCCTCCTGCCTGCGACGGGCAGAGTCCCTGGCCACAAGGTGGAGCTGGCTCTTTGCAGTTGCAGGACAAGCCACGCGACAGGCAAAACCGTGTGACGAGCACGTTTTAATTGGGGTTAACCATTAACACAGACCACAGGCAGGCTCCCAGTCAGCTGCTGATTTTTAACCTTCTCCTGTGTCACAGCCTTGTGTAACTCCATGCCTGTCCCCTCGATGGCAAGCTCTTTAACTCCGGGGATTGAAGCATATTTTTCGGGGTGGCCCGTGTCTGCGGACATCCGTCACCCATTTCAGCTCAGCATATCAGTGACAACCTCCTGAAAATAGCCTCTCAGACAGCCAAGTGCCCCCCAGCCTACTCCATGAGCTGTACGAACACCAGAACTTGCTAGGTTTGGTCTGGCTCCGTTGCCAATATTTGAAAGATTCATGTTTACCCACCTTAGGAGCATAAGGAAAATCCCCCCTTTGTACCCTCCTTACTTTCCAGCCCAGCAGCTCCAGGCATGGACTTGCACAGAGATTTATTCTGAACCCCATCTTTTTTCATTCAGGAGAGGGACAACACTTGGCAAGGTGACTTTAGGTGTCATTCTCTGTTTCCCAGCATTATTGCAATGCTTCCGCTTGGCAGGGTGGGAGTGGTAGCATTGCTCTTGAGTAGTTGGGAACACAGATTGTAAAAATAGATATTTTTATAACTATTTTTATAGCAGGCAGCAACAACATGAGCAGCACCTTTAGCTGGAGGATAGCACATACTGTTTAAGAAAGGATTAAATTAATGACTGTCATTTTTTGGCATGCGATTGTTGCCTATTACTGACAAAGATTTTTGTATGAATTGGAATATTTTTGTAGCTTTCATGGAAAAAGCATGAGACAAACTTTTTCCATGACTGTGAAAATCCCAGTAGCCAGGTCTGTGGGATGGCTTAGCAGGGGGAGGCAGTGTGAGGACGGCAAGGTAACACAGTGCCCACAGCATGTGCCTCTGCACTCTTACTTCCCATGGTGGCACAACCAGGAGGACCCAGGAAACAGCACTGTGAGGAACTAGAAAGTAAGATAAAGTGTTTTCCTAATGCAAAAACTGTTTGTAACACCATGGAGGTCCCCAAGGTTCAAACGAGTTTGTCTTTTATTTCATATCCCTGATCCTATCCCCCACTTTTGCCCAGCTCCCCCAAAACCTCATTTTTATTAAAACCGTAAATTAACCCAGCTTGATCATCATCTAGGTTCCTGTTTTGCCTGTCTTTTCTTGTATGAATAGCTGCTTGGACCAAAGGACAGAGGGACGGACGTTCAGGACCTGTTGTGCACCGGCAGTGCCCGAGGCCAGGCTGTGTCTGAATTCACCTTCCAGCCATCACCAGCTTCACTGGGACTTCTGGAAATGGGTAATCTCAGCTGTCTTTCTGGCTCGCGAGAAAGCTGTACTTGAGGTCCTATGGCTTCTGAATTGACTGCAGATATGGTTGTTGAGTGAGTTATATCCAATAGTGAGATTGCAATGGGTTATATCCAGTCAGAAGTTGCCTCTTTCAGCTGGAGCCGCTAGTAGGTAGCAGCCCTAAACTTATGCCACGGAGTCTAGAAACAGAAGAAAGTCAGAGATGTCTTGGGATTCTCTGCAACATTAAGGCAGAGATTGAATGAAATAGGCTGTGGCCATGGGCTCTGGGACTGGCGTTTTGCCTGGACAGGTACAGAAAAAGGGTTCATCATTGAAAATCTAGAACCTCTTCAGTGCTATGGCAGACATCTAGATGTGACTCAGATGCTTTTATCCACCCTTCCTGCCCGAGGAAAAAATGACAATGAAAACCTATCTTTAAAACACCTGAAGTATCTCTGATAAAAACTTTTATTTGCTTTGACTGATAGCAGAAGAGCCAAAGAACTAACTTACAATTGCATTGCTGCCAAATGCATGCCTAGGTCAGATACACCAGGTTTATGCCCTGTTTTGACCATAGCTTGGAAATCCAAGTGATAAGAAAGCAAGCACAAGATCAGGCCTTTCCAGCCTGGGGATTTTCCTCCCTCTGTTCCATCGGAACTGTGTAATGATACTCAAAACCCAAGTTCAAGAGCCTCTGTGGCACTTAAATACTTGAAGGAACCTGAGTGATCTCAGTCCCATGGACAAAGTGATCCTCAAGAATGGCATTTTGTAGACAGGAGACATGATGGTCAAGGGAGAAAAGACACAGGCAGCGGTGATGACTGTTCCTGGAGATCAAAAGTGACTCTGTTGCATGTTGTCCTCTCACAATCCCCAGGAGATAGAGCCCTTCTTTGGGTTCCCATCCCAAAATCATGGTGCTGCCTTAAACTCATCTTCTACTAGTCTGTATGATCCCTTTGTCCTTAATAAACTTGTTAACACATGGGTACTAAAAGCTTCTTTTTCTCAGCCCCTTATTCAGCACAAGGAGTCCCAGGAGGGAGATGAAAGGCTGATCTGGTTTTGTACACAGAAGCAATCTTCTTTATGGCATCTGCTGTCACCCCATTGCTGAATCTGGAAAAGCATCCAGCACACATAGGTCCAGCACCCTCATCGTGGGTAAGCAGAAAGGTTTAATACAAACACCCTCTCTGGGGACCTCATTTCAGGCTTCTGCTAATGCTTCAGTTCTTGGTCTACAGCCGACCTCAGGGACACAAGACTGCCTGCTCGCTCCACAGCTGAGCTACCAGCTGTGGTGGGTACATTCCCCGTGCTCAACCATGGTCAACCACTGCAAGGTCCCCCTCTTGGGGTTACAGCTGCTCACCTGGTCTTCAGTGCAATTACATCCCCTTTTTTGCTGCGTGTGGAGCCAAGAACCCAGTGCTGGCTTTGGAGAAGGGTATTAATGTTGTCTTTGGGGAAGCTGCAGCACTTCCTCCCATGTAGCTCTGCAGGGTCTTTCCCTGTGGAGCACTGGGCCCACACTGTGGTCTGTGGGTCAGCAGTGGTCTCCTGGGATGAGATATAGAGCCTGTGAAGCTGCGGGACCTTCACAGTGGTTTGCCTTGAAAAATAGCATGATACGGGTACATGACTGATAGCAGATATTGAGCACCCACAACAGCTCACAGCTTAAAAAACGTGTAGTAGTGCTCCTGACCTTTTCCCTTCTCACAGGAGCTTCTTGTGGGGGCTGTGGGATGAGGCCAGCCTGGGCATGGCGGGTACTGGGTGCTCATGGTGATGCCACAGGGCTCACGGAAAGCAAGGGTGGGTGTTCAACCTAGCCTGAGCACGGCTAAATATAACCGGTGACTGATGAGCTCCTACGCCTTGTCTGGATCTGGTCCTGTGGCAGTACATTCCTTCTGAAAGTCATCTCCCTCTTCCTCAGATCCTCTTCTCTGCTACTTGAGATGCCACAGTTGAGTCTCACAAGGTGGTTTTCTTCCCTCCGAGTGGTTTCTTCCCCTGTGACCCTGCTTTTCCTTTCTCCCTATTGCTCACTCACCACTTTTCCCTGTGCATCTGCTCCTTTCCCCCAGCATTCCCCAGGTGGCATGGCAGGATGCAGGGATGAGGGAGAAGGGATGAGGGTCTCCCTGCTCCTATGATCAAGGTGATTAAAGCTCTTGCACACAAGCGTATCCATGTATGTTTATACACGTGGTTGTGGCTCGGAGTGCTTGGGCACGGTCAGAATATCTAAGAGGCTTCTAGGTCTACATGAGCGCTCCCTGGGTACTAAGGCTGGCATCAGGCATTTTACCTCATGCCAACATAGGATTTGCATTTAATTTTCTTTCTCTCCACAGAAATTCCAAAAATATGCCGCAGAGGAACAACCCGCTTTAAAGTCCCCGCACACCATGTCTCGCATTTCCAGATCAGCCACAACATGGTCAGTATTACTTTTATTATTAATAGATATTACTTTTATTATTAATAGAGGGTGACGGGATCCACCTTGTCAGGCTCTTGGAATAAGGGGGATCTCTGATGCTGCCCCATGCCCACGCACAGCCGACGGCTCCAGAGCAGCCTGTAGGTCCCAGCCTGGCCCACGCATCACGTTCCCACCACAGCAGATGTTTTGGTGAGGCATTCCATGGTGGTTTTGTACTGGTGAGGAGCAATAAGCTCGCGATGCTCCTACAGCCACACCGGGAGTTACTGTGATTGTCAACACCGGGACAGTTACAATGTTACAACTTTTGTAGGCGGGTATTTCCTAAGACAACAAACAGTCACTTTCGACCCAAACCTGGTGTCTCCCTGGGGCACCGAGAGGCTGAAGAAATCAGCAAGGTTAGTGAAAGCAGTGTCGGAAATCAGTTCAGTTAAGGGGAAATTTTGGCAGGGGGCATTACGGTTAACCTCTGCTTTCTGAGAACAGCAGTGCAGCGTATTTGGTTGAGAGCGTGTGTTTCAAGCAAAATCTGATGGTGAGATTTAGTGAACACTAAGTGGCACGGAGGTCTGCAGGCCACGGGTAGTTAACTGCCGCCATAAATTGCCTTTAAAATCACTGATCGGCTCTATGGTTGATTTATGCTTTCTTCTAAAAAACAGAAAAGCTCCCCCAGCAACCCAAACCCAACCATAAATCTGCAGTTTCCTTTAGAACTGAAGCGTTGATGCCCCATCGCGCCAGGGACAGGCAGTGGGTGTGCAGACAGTGCCAAAAAGCTGGCGGGCAGGCAGGGCAGCGCTGCCCGCGTGCCCTTGCCCAGGGAGCCTTTTAGCAGCTGGACACAGATTGTTCGCGCAGAGAAAATGCCCGAAGCAGGAAAATGCCACGTAAGAGCAACGAGTGTCCCGTGGGGACACCAGAGCAAGCCCTGACGTGAGCCAGGAGAGGAGGGTGCGCGATGCTCGGGTGGCCGTGGGTGCACAGGCATGTGTGTCCATGTGTCCATGCACACGTCTGCACGTATGCCCATGGATGCGGCCACGTGTGTACATCTGCGTCTGGCCGTGCGAACTATGCACGAGCGTGTGCAGGCGCCTGTGCGTGGGTACGCGCAGGTGTGTCAGCGCAGGCAGGTGGGTGCGTGGCTGTGCGTGTGTGGGGTGTGCACGCGTGTACCCATGGGATGCGGGCACGCACAGGCGGGCAGGCGTGCGTGTGAAGGTGGGCGCGTGTCCAGCTGCAGTCCGCGTGTCCGTCCCTCCGCACACGCGTCCGTGGGGCCAGGCCGTGCCCGCTTCTGCCCGCTCCGC
>NW_010224620.1:0-9294 GCF_000690775.1 Eurypyga helias
TTTTTTTTTTTTTAAAAGATGGCAATCTTTGCATTTTAATTATTTTTTATTTTTCTCTTTCACCCCCTCAGCCCCGAAATCCCTTTTTTTTATGTTCGTTTGTTTGTTTTTCTCTCCCCACTCCCCCGCCAACAAGAAAAACAAAAAAAGGACCTCAGCCTTCCACCGGGCTCTAACAAAACCCCGATGGAACAAACACCGTGTCTGGGAGAATAAATTAATCCCTCTTTAAACAGCCTGACTCAGGGCCGGCTGATGAGGGAGCTTGTTTTCTTTTAAAATAGGACGCGAGCGGGCCGGATTTCTGTAAAAACTGGCGAAATGCTAACGGTAACGGGGAGGAATGGGGACGGCGGAGCGTGCAACCCCTCCCTTTGCCAACTGAGTCACAATTTTCCCCCCTTCTGTCTGTGAAAGGCTGACTTAAAAACACCGCTGTTTATGTAATTCCGAAGCAAATCCAGTGTACCAAAAAAAAACCCTTCCCCTGGCTTTTGTGAGCCGAGCCCTCTCACGCAGGATTGTTTTCCGATTCCTCCTGCTCTTTCTGAGCTTGCAAACATAGTATGTGTAATTGCAGCAGCAGGGGAAAAAGAAAAAGCCCCCCCCATCACCTTTCTCAAGGTAAAATAATCCTCTTTGTACCTACCCAGCAGCAGGCACTCGCTTACTCACTGTCCTCCTCGGAATTAAACCCAAACCCAACCCGTGACACGAGTTTGAAAACCTGAGTTGAATGAATAAATCCGCCAAGAGCGAGCACCATTCCTGTAGAGAGGAAAAACTGCTCCCTTGGAAGTACGGAGGGATGAGTCATTCGCTCGGGTACGCTGCCTCCCAAAACACGCCGGGAATGTGCCGGGGAGCCGGTACCGGGAGCTGGGCGCTGGGTTTTCCGCCTTTTTGTGATGAATGCGGGTGATGCCATCGAGTTTGGCCGAGGTCTTGTGAATTATTCCTCACTCTAGCGGGTGGTTGTGATTTGCACGTAGGAAACTTCACGCTAAGAAGTTAATCTCCTTAGTTTAGGGCCATCTCCCTCCGAGCTGGGGCTGGTTTATGGCCTTTCTGCCTCCCGGGCTCACAGATGAGCGTTTTCGAGGGGAAATCGTTCGTAGGCTGGCAGTACGGTATTGCAGCAGCCTCTAACTAGCACCAAATAACACTTTCAAGTACGTGTCCAGCTTCTTGCTGCTCATCTTTATTTTTTTGAAGAGTGCTGTATTTTGAAATAACGATGTCACGCTTTGATTTAGGACTAGGCTTTGCTGCTTTTAATTAAGGAGTCAGCAGTTCACTTTCCTAACGTACTTAGCTACGTGCGACTTGGGAGCATCTTCATAAAACTGTGACGTGGAAGTTTTCCTCTTGATTTTTTTTCTTCCCCCCCCAAATAATAAAGCTTAAAGACCTCATAATAAATGCTGAATATTGTTTCTCGAGTCACTTTGTTAAAACCAGCGATTGAGAGTGCGAGCATCCTATTGCACCCGGCAGAAAGCCCTGTTAAGGTTCTCCTGATGTAACTAGTTTTTCTTCTTCCCGTTTTCACCCACAGCATCTCAGCCAAGATCCAACCCGTTAGTTAAAACTAGTAACAAAAAGGGGATTTAAAAGCCCCTCCCGGACCCCCTCCCCCTTGTCAGTTAAATAACAAGTGCAAGTGACTGAATATACGCTCTCGCTCTTCGTGGGGGGAGTTTGACCAAGTGCTTCAGCTGTGACAGGATTTCCAAAGGCCAGTGTACTACACTGCGTGTAAAGTTGTAATTTTTAGCAAACTGTTTTGGGAGAAGGCTGTAGTGTCTTAACTTTTAGCCTCGCTAGCCCTGGGATCCGTGACTGTAAATTGCTCTTGCCAAATAAAGTTGTTTGATTGTGTTTTAGGTGGTGTTTTGACGAACTGTATCTTTTTGAAGAAACGATTGTGAGATTGAATAAGCAGTCGTTGTTTGGGTATTATTAGTCCCTGAAATGCATATTCTGAAAACCACTTTTAGTGTTTGCTTGGAAAGTGAAAGTTGTATCTGTTAATGTGAGGAGGAATCATCCATCACGCTGCAGAGTTCAAGATATGACTCATGCTAATTTGTTGCTCTCACATTAAGGCTGGAGCGCAAAAATGTTTTAGCCTCTAGCATTGGAAGTTCACAGTGCCACATCCTACTTCTCTGGGTCACGAATTACAGTTGCTTTTTGTTTACTGCCCCTCAGGAAAGAAAAAATAGGTGCTAGAATGAGGGTATTTTGCACGAGAGCCTGTCCCAGGCTATCCAAATACTGCAAAAATGTTGACTTGACATTAATGCTAGGTCAAGTAATACCGTGGTCTGTGCCTGAATCAGAGCGAGTCGCCAGAGGAGTGCAGCAGGTGCTGTCTTCCCTTCTCGAACAGCGAGTTAAAAAACCCAAACCCTGCCTGATCCGTTTTTAAAAGGCTTTAATGCAGGCAGCCCTTGAAAAGTGAGGAATACCGCTTGTTGCAGAGGGGTTGGTAGGAAGGCAGTGCTGCTAATAACACTGGCTATCTGGGAACCAAGATAAGCAGACTTACATAAGCAGCGGCTTCATAGCCTATAGCCTTATGAATATACATTGTTTTATGTCCACTCTCTGTCGGTTCCGTAGGAATAAGTGCATCATTACCTTGAAGTGCTGACGATTCTTTAAGGCTTAAAAATATCCATAAACTGCAGAAGTTTGAATCTTGTCCAAAGGATTTGGGCTGTCTATTATCCGATCTGCTAGCTCTGCCTTTGAAACTGTATCTCTGGAGCTATCCTTAGGTGCTCTTAAGTGTCTTCTGATGCAGTTTAACAACATTGTTCAATGCTATTTAAAGTTGGCTGTAAAACATTTCAGATTTTTTTAAAAATTAAACTTGTATTTAAGTACGCAACTTGCTTAACATTGTACTTTGAATGTGTCTTGTGCATATGCTGTTCTTTTTATGCTATGTAGGTGTCTCAATTGCTTTGTAAAAAGACAGAAAATAAGCAGTTGAAAATCTGCAGTTGTTGCTGAAGTCAAGGAAAAGTTGAATGGAGCAGCTGGAGCTCGTGCCATGCCCTGATTTAGCAGCGTAGCCTCCGGGGTTGCTCTGCATTCGACTCTCCCGCAATCGCTTCTGCAAACCAGCCCCTTGGGCTGTTGGTTGAGGTGGCTGCTGTGGCCAGGCGCAGCGTGGTAACGTTCAGCTTACCTGTTGCATCCCAAGCTTGGGCACAGATGGGACCTAACAGGCAGATAAAAGTGGACAGGCTGGCCCGGCTCCTGACGATTCCTGCAAGTTTTGTCTCCCGTTCTCGTTCCGAATCCGTGCTTTCTGCTGTGAACCGTTTTCCTGTCAGATAGGCTTGGAGTGTTAGGGAGCACGTATCCACACCTACGTGGGTTAGTGTTTGTATCCACTGGTGGCTTTTATCCAAAGATCACCGTTGTCGCGCTCCTGAAAAACAAGTGGCTAAAGTGATGCAGGGCTTGTGCGATGGCAGGAGGCGGCAGGAGCGCCCCCCCAGCCGAGGGAGAGGGGGTTGTAGTCCCTGCTGCGAGCGGGAGAGGCGAAGCGGCCGGAGCTTGGATGCAACTAAGAAAAAGTCCCAAAGTGAGCCCCTAGAAAGGCTGACTTCTCCAAAGGACGTGGTGAAATGGATTAACGTAGGAAGAGTATTAGCCTGAGGGCGTTTCATAAAGCTCTCCATCCTCAACCAACGTAAAGCTAGACGAGTTGGGGGTTGCAAGCCAGCACAGCGTTTTATTCGGCCCTCACAGCCTCCAGTCGTGAAGTACACGTTACTTTGTGAAGGGAAAACGTAAGGAAGAAATCCTGGAAGGCTGCAGTACTGATCTAATGGGAATGTAAGTTTCCCCAAACTCGGCTTCAGAGCTGGCACGCTGCGTTAATGACGAGAATGATTTAAAACTGGTCTGATGAGACTGAGGCACATCTTGAATACAGATGCGCTTAAACTGGCTTAAGGTGCTAGAGTGATTTATTTTTAATGCTCCATTAGGCTGAATTGGTCTGTGTGGTTTCTAAACCACTTTAAAATTGTATCTGCTAGGGTTTTGTCCCAGTCTGACCGGATGAGTTTTAATAACAGTGTTTTCTGCCTTAGAATAAACAGCACCTGATGCAAGCACGGCGTAGAACAGCCCGTAGCGGCGCAGGCTGTGGCTCAGCTGGGTGGTGCTTGCCAGGGCACGCTTCTGGAGGGGAGGTCCCCCTCTGTCTCTTCCCTTTAGCTTCTCCCACTGGTTCTGTAGTTCAGAGTCAGTTGATAACGGCTGGTTTGAAAGAGCTTGCAGGTCTTTTTTTCAACACCACCACCCCCCCTTCCCCCGCCGTGTTCTCCAGCATCTCTAGATGTCTACCAGTGCTTATCGATTAGCTTCTCTCTTTATCACAAAGTAGCTGCTGACGAAGAGAAAAATAACATGTCGCTATTCTTATTAGTTTCCAGATGCAGAGAGCACAGTGGTCAGCGTGTAAATGCAGCAGGAACCTTCTAAATATAGGAGTGTGGCTTCAGACAGCTCTCGATTCAGGTTGCTTTGGTTTCAGTGCTAACACGCTGGTATGAACGCGTCGTTTAAGTAAGGCAGCTTATCGCATCCTGGCTCTCCGTGGCTGCAGTTATAATTCTCAAGGTGCACTAAGCTCGGCTTAAAGGTGGGGCATTATTTTGCAACTCCCATCAGTACATTCATACGCTCCTAAGATAGTCCCAAGGTGGCATCTGATACGATCGTTAGCAAAACAAGTTATCTGTTATGTAAAGATCAAACGCTGTGTTAGTAACAGATCTGACAAGCACCTAGTTGTTTTCCATAAGAAGTGTTGCCCTCCGGAAACTTAATAATTACTTGATTGTTATGATGTGTGCCATCCTACACTTCCCACAGAATCTGCACAGCCAGTGCATTTAAAGCGCGAGCAGTTTATCCTGTCCAAACCCCAAATTATGTAACCTTTCCCAGTCACTGCTTCAATGGCTTTTGGTCTAGAATGTGCTTTACTGTAGTTTGTAAATGTTCTCGCCGTGTCAGAGTGAGCACCCATCAATAGAATTTAAGTGTGAATGTTTGGTTTTAGGCACACGAAGCCTCACATCACCAACAGCAGGCAGCACAGAACAGTTTGTTGCCTCTCCTGAGCTCTGCTGTTGAGCCACCCGATCAGAAGCCGATTCTGCCCTTACCAATAACGCAGAAACCTCAGCCTGCACCAGAAACATTAAAGGATGCTATTGTTGGGATTAAAAAGGAAAAACCTAAAACCTCCTTTGTGTGCACTTACTGCAGCAAAGCTTTCAGGGACAGCTACCATTTGAGGCGTCACGAGTCCTGCCACACAGGGATAAAGTTAGTGTCACGGCCAAAGAAAACTCCCACCACAATGGTGCCCCTAATCTCGACCATCGCTGGTGACAACAGCCGAAGTTCATTGGTTTCAACTATCGCAGGCATCCTGTCCACAGTCACTACGTCTTCCTCTGCCACCAACCCCAGCAGTAGTGCTGGCGCAACTGCGATGGCAGTGACTCAGACAGTGAAGAAGCCCAGCAAGCCCATTAAGAAGAACCACGCTTGTGAGATGTGTGGGAAGGCCTTCAGGGATGTCTACCACCTCAACCGGCACAAGCTGTCCCACTCGGATGAAAAACCCTTCGAATGTCCAATTTGTAATCAGCGCTTCAAGAGAAAGGATCGCATGACCTACCACGTGAGGTCTCACGAAGGTGGCATCACGAAACCATACACCTGTGGTGTTTGTGGAAAAGGCTTCTCGAGGTACCATGTAGAAAATCCCAGGCGAGCTCAAGTGTTGGCTTTTCGTAACCAAGAAGGGTTAAGCTATCGTAGCGAGGGGCTAGGAGAACCAGACATCTTAGAAGATTGGTGAGGGGATAAAGAGCCTTATTTACCTCCAGGGCGTGGGTCTCGATCCGAGCTAGATTGGCAGTGGCCAAAAGCGGTCGCACTTTCACGAGGGTGTTCGGAAACGATTTTGCGACCTCATCCAGGTCCCGTAGGACACGTGTCCGTGTCACTGGTGGTGACTGGGGGTCCCCTTTAGCAGCCTTGGCAAAGGTCGATGACCGCATGGGGCATGGCAGGCCAACTGTCTCCTTGTCTCCTAGTGAGGTTGAGGCGCACTGACAGAGCATTGTGGGGGAGCTTGCATTGCTGCTGGCTGTATTTATATCTGTGCTTCCAACAGAGTAAACTTCAACCTTTAGAGCTGTTGATTCATCACCTTGACACAAGGTACGACCAAACGTACCATTTTCAGGTGTCCAAGAAGAACACGGTTAAGTTTTAACCTGCAGGTTGGGTCTCAGCGTAACTATGTGTTACTCTAGCTGAAAGCCACTGCGTAGGTATGGGGAATGTATTTGTTCTTGCCGTGCAGAGGGGTGTGGGTTGCAAAGGGTCATCAGCGCGATGTTCAGCACCAGCTAGGTGGTATTGCTATGTATTTGTAACAGTATGCATTTTTTTTTGTTCCTCTCTTTTTTTGCAGGCCTGATCATTTAAGCTGTCACGTTAAACATGTTCACTCAACAGAGAGACCCTTCAAATGCCAAGTAAGGGCTAAAATGATTTATTAAGAACAATATGTTATTGTATTGTTAGAATCTCAGGTGAATAATCTTCCAGACCCATATTTGCTCCTGGATTTTTATTTGGAAAGCAAGTTTATGAGTAAAGTCACATCTGCCTGACGTACCAGCAGCGCTGTAGTTCTGATGGAAGTGTAGAGGCAGTTTAAAAGGATGCTGTGGCTGCTTTTTTTAGGAAGATGAGCGGCCTTTTGCTTTCTTGGGGAACACGATAGGTGCGCTCTTTTACCCTGTGCTTAACTTGGTAGTGGAATGGTACCAGCGTACTCAGCTCTGTGCCCATTACTGCAGTAATGTGTACAGGGTGTTTCTCAGCTTACTTAAATGAAATGTGTTTCTCAGTATGTCTGTTTAAAATGGAATAGTTGATCCTGGATCTGTTATTTTGCTGGAAGGTGAAAGCAATTTGTCGTAAGTCGATGACTGAGTATAAAAGAAATAACTTGACTGCCCTTGAACAATTAACCGTTTTGCTTGGAATATCCATGTTCCAGCCTATGTTTCAGTGACTCATCCTATTAAATAAAAGTCTTGTGTGAAAAGGATAGTGTTAGAAAAAGGTTACATTTCCTTGTTCTGATTTGGATGGGAACAGAAGTAATTGAGCAACGTAAGATATGAAGTTCAGATTTGTGTGGTAAAATTGTTACCAGAACCCAGCTTTGCCTGTTCAAGGTATTTCTTTATAAGCTACCTCTTGTTTTGTTAGGTAAGGCAGCTCGCTAATTGAAGAAAGTTGAAGTAGTATCGAGTATGGTTTTTCTCCTAATTGTCTCAGAAGCCAACTTCCATTTTCAGTCTCTGTCTGGTAGTTTGATTTTGGTTTCTCTGTAAATACGGGTAAAACTTAAGGTTGCCAGTATCCTTAGGATACTGTTTGCACCTACAAGGTAAAATAGGCTTACAGTGGGCATGTAATTCATGCTGTAATGATGCTGTCTGCACTTCAAGTGTAACTGTTGTCCTTCATATAGACGTGCACTGCTGCCTTTGCCACCAAAGACAGACTGCGGACACACATGGTGCGCCATGAAGGAAAGGTATCGTGTAATATCTGTGGTAAACTTCTGAGTGCAGCATATATCACCAGCCACTTAAAGACACACGGGCAGAGCCAAAGTATCAACTGTAATACCTGTAAACAAGGCATCAATAAAAGTAGGTGAACGTTTTAAAAACATTTCTAATAACAATGTGTTTGCAAAGGGAATTGCCTTTGATTACGTTAAAATGCAAAAGCATACCCGTCGTCCTGGGTGTTCACACCTATTAAAAATAGATATTTGATAACAGGATCTTCTTCTGCTCAAGGAATTGGCATATGTGGAATTAGTTTGCTGCTAGACTGTGCTCTTATCCCTTAGGAATGTGCTGCGGTTTGTGAGAATAACCCATCTCTTGAAGAAAAGAGTTCCCAAGTTTTCTCAGCTTCTAAGTGCAGTGCTGCTTCCTCAGCTGTACAGGCCTAAATGTCCAGCTGGTAATTCTGGAGATTTTAGAGTATTTAAGATCTGCCAAGTTTCAGGTTTGAAGCCTCATCTGAAGCTCATCAAAATTGAGGAGAAGGAGTTCTCTGAGCTTTGACCCTGGGGCTCAATGATTCCTCCCTCTGGCAGTAGCTGACAAGAAAAGCATTTAAATCCAGCCCTGATACGTTTGGGGCATTAAAGGCATTCGACTGGTGGCGTGCAGGAGTTCAAATGAGATGTTTGTAATAGTTCCTCCTAGTCTTAAACTCGGTGGAAGCGCTGAAGCCTGAACCTGGGTGTGCCTAGTAAGCGAGCGAAGGCTTGACTTTCAGATCTTCTCCAGTGAAGTAGCTGTAACTGAAGTTAACTTACATGGTTCGTGATAGAAGATGGATTTTCAGAGAAATCAAAGGGGAGAAGTAATGTCTTTGGAAACTTTGTCCTTGAAGCCTTTTAAACAGTATTAATTCATGACATGTTTTCAGTTCCTGTTACTCCTGGAAAATTTGAAGGGAGTGGGAATGCATAAAACGTCTGATTGTTCAGCTTAATAACGAAATTTGGATGGGAAGCATTTTTCAGGGTATAGGGTTACAGCTCTGGCTTCCCAGGCCAGTTTGGTGGTGCTAAGCCCGTTCACATGAGGCATTTACAGCAGTTGTGAGAGGTGGAAATGATGAGCTGTAACGTGGCCAGAGAGTAGTAGCGTGCTGTTCTGTGATGTAAAAAGGCAATAAAAAGGAAAAAGGAGGCTCTTTTTTTTTTTTTTAACTAGAGCTGAGGTTTAGAAAAAGTGGAATTGGCCCACCAGCTTGAATTCTAGACACTTGTAGTATTTTATTTCATTCTTCCTAAAATACAAACAGAACGATCAGAAAGGAATTTCATTTTTGGCAGGGAGAGCAGGTGTTTCTGACTTACATTTTGGTTTTTAGATCTTGGAAAAGTAGTTTTATAAAACACAGAATTAATTATATGTTTATAAACACCTCTGTGATTTTTGCTGTTGGAATCCTGCAAGATTCCACACGCTCTTTATGGAAGAAGCCTTTGTCATCTCAGCAGAAAACAGAGTAACTTTTCAAGGTGAATTTGTGTTCTTACTTAATTGGCATAGCGTGCATGAGTGAAGAGACCAGCAATCAGAAGCAGCAACAGCAGCAACAACAGCAGCAACAGCAGCAACAACAGCAGCAGCA